>NW_024082395.1:25688-154093 GCF_003009895.1 Hyaena hyaena
CCCCCCCCCCTTTTTTTTTTTTTTTTTTTATCAAAGTCTGATCACAGTGACCCCTCCCAGATATTGAGAATCTTTGAAGTTGGGGATATGTGGCTAATGGAATTCTAGTCAACCCACGTATTTACGTTATCTGAAAAGTGGCTTCTGCTAGCAGTTCTTGTTGACCCTGTGCTATCAGGGCCCTCCCACGTGCCATACCTCATAAGGCTGTGATGGCTCTGTGTTTCCACTAGAGACCTCTAGTTGCTCACAGGATTGGGGAGCACCAGTGCTCACACAGCTCCTCCACAAGCGGTAGGGGTTAAGAGTTTACCAGTGGCTCTTGGCAGAAGGTGAAGTTCACCATCAAAGAAAAATAATTCTGTATTATCTCTTTCTTGCCTTCTTTTTTTCTTGAACAAATGGAGGCTTATTCAAGCAGACACACTGTAAAAAGCTGTAGAGGAAAGAATGTGTCTTAAAGAAATACCATAGAAATGACAAAATAGAGATTTTCCTTCTTCAAGGAACTATCCATACTACCACGTGGAAGCCAGGCTCAGTTCTTGGCATTTGAGAGCCTCTCCTATCAGGTTCGAGGAATGGTTAGTGCTGCTTATAGGCAGTGAGTTCTAGGACATTATTATGAAACTGAAGTAAATGTCTTTCATACCCCACCATGCTCCAGTGTTTTGCTGCAATCCCTAGGTAGCCTTCTCGTAGGTGCTTGCCACCTTCAGTGTGGGAGCTGTAGCTGTGACCCATTCAACAACCATGGATGGGACACATGTGTAAGGCGAGACTGGTGGATGAGGTTTCACCATTTTCCCAAAAAGGCAAAACACATTAATCTCCATTTGCCTTTGAATGGTCTATAATAGACACAGGAGGCCAAAAGGGGAACTAATCTCCCCTCATTTAACCTGCGCCCCTGTGAAATATTGCTGAAGCTTGTATTTCAAAACCCAGTGGAACTAATTTTGCCCTCCACCATGGTCTTCACTCTACAGAAGCATTAGAAAGGGAATCAGAATAGGATTAGGTCAGTGACTGTACAAAGCCTTGCATGAGTTGATCAAAGCTTCTTCAGAGACTCTCTAACATCTAGTTTTCTCTGAGATGGTTGTGAATACTTTGTGTATGCTTTTAGGAAAAAATCCTGCCTTTCTTTTAGATAGACTCTTACCTGTCTACTCATTTATTCATTCATTTATCAAATGACTATAATGTGCCAATCTCTGTGATATGCAAGGAATACATAAATAGAGATGCACAAGGACTTGAATGGGATTTCCTAACATTCGATCCATGGATCCCTAAGATTGAATGCCCTTTGCAAAACATTTGTAGTCCTCTTAAGTGTGTGTCAGTGTGTGCATGTGCACTTTAGCAAGCAAAATCCAAGATTTGAAGCAATCCTTAAAGGACTTGATGTTAAAAAAAAAAAAAAGTGAACAACATTGCAGAGGCTGACAGTTCTGTAAGCAGATAATTAGAAGGCTACATTAGAATTGCCATATAATAGAGCCAAGCAGTATCATGAGCTCACAGGTGGAGTTATCACAACTGTCCATGACACAGAGGTCAGGGAAGGCTACAAAAAGAAGGTAGCATTTGTGTTACCTGTGAAGGATGAGTAGAAATTCACCAGGTGGCTTGAAGGGAGGGTAGATGGAAGTCCGTATGCCCTGAGGGGCAGTTCACCTCCACAGTTTGAGGCCATCCTACAGGCTGGAGCATGATTGGTATTTTCTCCACTGCAACTTGACAAATGGAACGTGCTTTGTCATTAGTCAACTATTACAGTGAGAGGAGTTCTGTAGGCATGCCCTGGCTGACCACAGATGGCCGGGGCCACATGAATACTTGGTATTCTGACCATATGCAGAATGAATGCTCCAAGTTTGGTGTGGCAGGATCAAAAGGATTTCAGATGCTTGGTGCCTGGCCAAGGTTGCAGGCGTGCCTAACCTCAGCGCCATGCTGCTGCTTTGAAACTCTAACTTGCACTGGCAAGTGGATGCAGCCTTGCTTGGACATGAGGAAAGCTGGCCCTGAGTCTGTGATTGACCACCTGCTTACTCAATTCATTGCCGTCAGTCTTGGCTTCCTCTTCTATGTGTCACAGTTCCCATTCACTGAGAACCTGTCAGTCCCAGGTACTGTGCTAGGTGAATCAGCTGCCTCGGTTCATTGAAGTCCCTCAGTATCTTACAAGGTTACAGCTTCTTCATTTTCCTAATAAGTATAGGCAGGAAACTTAAATAACTCCATTAAGGTTGGGCAGCTAAAAAACGTGACACTAAAAAGTGACACCAGCCTGAGAACCAGAGTCTGTCTGAGTCCCCAGCCCATAACCATTTTAGTTCATTTTATTTGTTCCGGATAAGTCTCCATCTTGATAGTTCACCTTTGCTTTAAATGTCATCATCCTGAGGCTATTGACTTATCCGTGAAACAACAGCTGCAGGTGTAATGTGACACTTAGTTCTGCAGAGCCAGAATAATGTACTAGGCATATTTTGCTTATGTAGGAAGTTACAAAGTTGGCTTTCGCTGTAAGTGTGCCAGGTTTTGATGGTCATGACAGAGTTTGATATGAAGCTTACAGGATATATTTGAGGCTAAGACTAGACTGTCTTCTTTTTGATCTGGATTTTGGCCCTGAGATCTAATTACATCTTTAAAAGTAACTAAGTTTGAAATATGTAGAAATGCATCTTTTTAAAATATCTCAAACTGCAAAAACAAATCTGGATTTTAATTTGAAAATAATTACCATATGAGGATCTACCTATAAAGTATCCCATTTGACCATAGCACAATAAGTTAGAAGCCTCAGTTTGTCTTCAAGAGAAGGAGATTGACTGGCCTAATTGATAAAGCACTTTTAAACTTCACACAGGGATGAAAGCAATCTCTAGTATGTTTTCTTTCTATAGTCTAACGTTTATTCGTTTTTGAGAGACAGGGAGAGACAGAGCATGAGTGGGGGAGGGTCAGAGAGTGAGGGAGACAACAGAATTCGAAGCAGTCTCCAGGCTCTGAGCTGTCAGCACAGTGCCTGACATGGGGCTCAAATTCACTGACTGAGAGATCATGACTTGAGCTGAAGTCAGTCGCTTAACTGACTGAGCCACCCAGGCTCCCCTTCTTTCTATATTTTAAAGTGGCTTATTCAGTATATTTTAGTTAACCCTATAGTAAATGTCATGAAATAAGAAATGAACAATTAACAGATGCAATCATTTGATAACATCTTTGGTAGCTTGAGTTATTTCACATGAAAAGGGCAGTTCTATATAAATACCCACCAAAAATCTTTAAACTGAGGAAATGTTTGTGAGAATTTCACAAATAGTAAAAAAATAATTCTGGTGATTGTATTTCTTCCATATTAAAAATTGAACTATAGCCATATTAAGAGAGACTTCTATCTGCTGTATTTCCTAACCAGTACACTTAAACTTGAACAGTTTGTTCACCCATAATTGTACGCCACAGAAATACCTTTCTATCAAGAATACCAGTTGTAAATCCAATGTGGATATTGTGATGTAGTAGCAATGAATAGACCTGTTGTAGGGTAAAACTGATGTCATTCAATTAACGTTATAATGGCCACCTCCAAGAGAGATTGGCAAGCACTACGGTTTTTTAAGACAAGGCAGTTGACAAAGTATTTCTCCTTCTTGAGATTTACAAGTCTTTCTCACTTTCAGAAGCAAAACAAGTAGGTGGATATAACTTTGCTACCCCATCCATTTACTTAAACATTGAGAAAAACAATAATTATTCAGTTGAAGAGCCAGATGCTTGGGATTCTATAGTCAAGGTGTCTGTATTTTATTTTATTTTATTTATTTTTAAAAATATTTATTTATTTATTTTGAGACAGAGTGCACAAGAGAGAGCAGGGGAGGAGGAGAGAGAAAGAAAGAGAGAACCCCAAGCAACTCCATGCTATCAGCACAGAACCCCATGTGGGACTTGATCCCATGGCTCTGAGATTATGACCTGAGCTGAAATCAACAGTCGGAAGCTCAACTGCCTGAGCCACCCAGATGCCCTTAGTTGTTTGAATTCTAAAATTTTCATTGTAAATGAGAAAGTTGTGTTACAGGTGATAGGTACTATGGAGAAAGAAATAGATCAAAGTAAAGGGGATTGGGTGTAGAGACAGTTGTGATCTTCAATAGGAAGGTCAGCACAGGCCTCTTGGGGATGCTACTCTTTAATCAGTGATGGAAAGGAGGTGAAGGAGTTAGCCCTATTGATCCTTAGAGGAAGATCATTCTGGGCATTTGGGTTGCCAGTACATGTCCCAAAGATACGAGCATGCCTGCTGTGATTGGAGGAGAACAAGAAGACTGTCACCTGGGTAGGATTTCAGGTTGTCCTTAAAAATCAAAAAGGAAATCAGTCAAAAACCCTGCTCATCACTTCTTCATTAGGTCTTCTAACAAAAAGCTGGGTTTAATATAAAACCCTGTGATGGGTAATTTTATGTGTCAATTTGGCCCCATGATGCCTATATCTGATTAAACATTGTTTTTGAGTCTGTGAGGGTGTTTCTGGAAGAGATTAGCATTTGTATGGATGGACCCAGTAAAGCCAATCATTACCCTCACCAGTGTGGGTGGGTGCCCCCCAATCTGATGAGGGCCTGAATGGGGAAAAAAAAATGTGGGAACGCCTGGGAAGTGCAGTTGGTTAAGTGTCCAACTTGGGCTCAGGTCATGATCTCGTGGTTCCTGAGTTGGAAACGCATGTCGGGCTCTGTGCTGACAGCTCAGAGCCTAGAGCCTGCTTCAGATTCTGTGTCTCCCTCTCTCTCTGTCCCTCCTCCACTCAGGCTCTGTCTCTCAAAAATAGATAAAAGTTAAAAAAAATTTTTTTTAATATATTTAAAAAAAGAAAGAAAAAAAAAAAAACAGCAGCAGAAGGTTGGATTTGTGCTTTCTATTTGCCTAAGTTGAGCTCTCATCCTCTGACCTGCACTCTTGGTTCTCAGGCACTCAGATTCAGTCTAGAATCTACACTAGCAACTCTCTGGCTCACAGGCCTCGGAATGACACCACTGGCTTTCCTGAGTCTTTACCTTGCAGACTGCCGACTCTGGGACTTCTCAGCCTCCATAATCATGTGAGCCAGTCGTTTATTATAAATATATATGGATGTTCTGTTTCTCCGGAGAAC
This sequence comes from Hyaena hyaena, assembly GCF_003009895.1. Classification (NCBI taxonomy): domain Eukaryota; kingdom Metazoa; phylum Chordata; class Mammalia; order Carnivora; family Hyaenidae; genus Hyaena; species Hyaena hyaena. Next base: position 30,867 of record NW_024082395.1, read on the forward strand.
GCTTACACAGCCTTATTTCATATTAGAAATGTAAAGCACGGTGGAATTGGCAATAGCTCCCAAAAACAGCACAATTGATGCACCATTGTTTATATTTGAATTTTTGTTTTACTCAGAAAAGTGTAAGCTGTCCCTCCCTTTAGGATGGTGTGCAGATATGACTGCAACAAACACAGTGCTGACCCATGGAGGGAAGTATCCTAGGTTTTACTGACCCAGCGGTGTACATGGAATGAATGCTCAGGGAGTTGTTATTATGTCTTCATCCGGGGATTAAATCCTCCCCTAGGTATGCAGTGACGAAGCAGAGAAGAATTAAACCACACCTTTGAGGATGAATTTGGGCTCTGTTAAACAATTCAGCCAGTTCTGTGCCCTTCTTTGTAATCACAGCAATAAGAAATGCATTTAAGAAAAGTGCTTAACCTTGATGATTCCTTCTCAGGTGAACTCACCAGCAAGATTGGGTAAAGTTAGAGAAGAAAATGAGGGGCTTGATTAACATCGGTGAGGATCACATTGTGTTTGTTAACATGATAACAAATATTGGTTTGTCTTTTTGTGTATGGTGAAATTAAATGCATTTAATGATGTGTGCTTTTATTTATTTATAAGAGCAATGTGTGTAAAGGTACAGATTGAGACCAAATAATATCTCTTAATACTTATTTACATAACCAGGGGAAAAATTCTCTCAGGTTTCCTTGAATGCACACTGTGCCCACATTGTTATCTTGGAAGCTATAATGAAATCTGACATATAGATTGAAGCTATGTGTATGCAGAACAACTTGCATAGCATTTGAGGTCTTAGAGGAGAGTGGCCATGGAATACTTAATTCAGAATCAAAAGCGTATTTACAATGGCTTTTAACAGAAAGAGATTATTTAAATCCATCTTTTATTTCATAGAATATTCTGCCATTGATCTAAAATCAAAATATTCTTTCTCTTGGTATGACATCAAAATATATTCAACTGTGGGGTGTGTTCCAATGATTAAGGAGAATTTTTAAAATAGTTGCTACTTAGAATAAATGGGAAAAGAACTTTCTTTTAAGGATGGGAGGAAACTTTTAGAGGTGACAGATATACTTATGACATACATTGTGGCAATAGTTTCACAAGTGTATACTTATCTCCAAACTCATGAAATTGTGTGTGTTTCATAGGTACAGCTTTTTGTATTTCAGTCATACTTCAATAGGGTGGTTAAAAAAAGAAAGAACTTCCTTTTATACCATAAAAATAGCTTCTCTTTTGTTTGATTTTAAAAAATAGTAAAGGTTCATTTCAAGGAACTTGGAAAATACAGCAATTTACATAGAAAAAATACAAAAACCCTCTCAACGTACTACTCACAGGTAATTTTCAGCATTGTGGCACATCATTTCTACTCCTTTAATTTGGATATAAATATTTTTCTGTCTTAGAGAATTGTGTGTATATTGCATCAAAACTGAAAACATATTATCTAAACTATTTTGTTTCCTAATTAACCAGCTTTTAATAAAATTGTATTTAGGATAAAATTCTAACTGATAAAAAGTAAAAGCCCCTCATCACTCTAGCTTCGACCTCTACTTTCTTGAGGGAATGTTGGTGACTGCTTTTTTTTTTTTGTATGTTTGTTCCAAATTGACCAAGAGATGTTACACTTGTATCATCCCCCAGAAATCTTTTTAAAAATGTTTTATTTATTTATTTTGAGAGAGAAAGAGTGTGAATGGGGGAGGGGCAGAATGAGAGGGAGAGAGAATCCCAAGCAGGCTCTATACTCAGCACAGAGTCAGATGTGGGGCTTGATCTCACAACCCTGAGACCATGACCTGAGCAGAAATCAAGAGTTGGATGCTCAACTGACTGAGCCACCCACGTGCCCCATCATGGAGAATGTTAAAAATAAGAGATTAGCAGGTTTTATAATGTATAATATATTTTTTTAACATTTATTTATTTTGGAGAGACAGAGCATGAACAGGGGAGGGGCAGAGAGAGAGAGGGAGACATAGAATCTGAAGCGGGCTCCAGGCTCTGAGCTATCAGCACAGAGCCTGACGCGGGGCTTGAACTCTCGAGCTGTGAGATCATGACCTGAGCCAAAGTCGGATGCCCAACCGAGTCACCCAGGTGCCCCTATAATGTGTAATAAAATACAATGAAGTTCTCCCTTTTTGTAAGACATCCCAATATGTAACTTTTATTTTAAATCAATTATAACATTCTGACACTTTTCCAAGTCCATATCCCAAGTCTGTTTCTACATCCTGACAACTCTCCACCTACCATGTTGAATCAGTCACCTCAAAAGTCATTTTCTTCCACACACCATTACTTCAGTATAGTCCTATTTTCCTTCCTACTCCCGCCTCTGAAGAGCTGTCGAAACTTCATACAGAAGCGATGGTGACTTTGCCTTAGGCCTTCACTAGCTCCAGCCTCTTCTCTTCCCTCTCTCTGTGTAGTTGAGATTCTGTGCCTCTCTCTGTTCATATTGTCAGGCTTTAAAAATTTCCTCTACGCTTAAGCTGGTCATTGCTAATATGGAGATCCTTAATATTCCAAGTAATGGAAACGTTTCTTCTTGTCAGATTCTGGTTTTCAATTCCTTGCTCCCGTCTTAAATATCCAACATCAGAATAGAGACAATTATTCAATCCTAATATCTTTGCTTTGATTGAAATAACTGTTGGGTACTTCCAAAAAATAACATTCCTTATATATGTTGTAATTTATGGCTGGGGATTTCCCTGTGTATTCAACTTCTTAACAAGGACACTCATTTTTCTTAACATTAAATCTCAGTGCAAGTTCATTCAAAGACATTTTTGGCAAATTAAAAAAATATATATACTTTAACTCCCTGCTACCTATGTGTCTGTGATATGCTTGATCATCAACATTTTTCCATGGGTGTGTATCTTCAACTAGCAACATGTCTGTTTTGAGAGGTTTTGTTCCACTCTCTTAAAGTGCTTTGTATTCTGCCAGAAGGATTCTTATTAAGTGCTTGTGATAGTTTGCTGAAGTCTTAAATGGAATGTTATTATGTATAGGGACCGATGTATTATCAACTTCCTTTGGTAGATGAGAATGGCACTTTATATGCCCTGCCCACTAACTGTATAATTATTCTGGGAATGCCTAAAATTCCTGAAATTTATTCCATCATCTCTATTATATCCTCATTATCTGCTTCTTACCTCATTTTGTGATACATAGCATATGTGTTAAAATACATTATGCAATTTCATAGTTTTAAAAAACTTTTTTCAATTATTTCAGTCAAGACTTTCAACTGATATAAAAGGTTTAAGCCAGAGACCTAATGGTCTGTGGTCATGAGTGGTGTTCAAGAAAAGCCTGATTCTATAGCTTAAATATCTCCAAATAAACAGAAAACAAAAAAACTCCAGGGGCAATAAAATTTGTACAACTTTTACCATGACCCAAAGTTACTTTAAAAATTATATACCAGACTACAAAAGGCTTATACTCATTACTAATTCAATGAGTATATTCTAAAAATGATAAATTCAATTAATATATTTAACAACTAATAAAATTGAAAAATTATTCAAAGTCATCCCAAGGCTGAAAAGTTTCATATAATCATAATAGAAGTAAGATCAACTGTTTTCTGGTTCTGGAGGAGAACATAAAAGTTCACACTGGACCATGTTAGTTTTTAGGATTTCCACAAGACAGAGGCCAAATTAGGCCTGGACTGACTTCATAAATAGAAATGGAAACAACCTATGGGTTCCCCTTGATTTTTTGTTTTGTTTTGTTTTTTGTTTATTTGTTTTGTGTTTTTGAGAGAGAGAGAGAGAGAGAGAGAGAGAGAGAGAATCCCTAGCAGGCTCCATGCCTAGCAAAGAGCCTAATGAGGGGCTCCATGTCTTGACTGTAAGGCTATGACCTGAGATCATGACCCTAGCTGAAACCAAGAGTCTGAATCTTAACCAGCTGACCCACCCAGGGTCACCTCCCCTGATGTCTTTAGTGATGTAAACATTTAGGTGGCTATGCACTTTGAAAATGTTACTCTAATGAGAGATCCATCCCCTTCCAAATCTACTGGCATCTTGACCTATGTTGGCCTCAACCAAGTCTAATTTTTTTCTACTCCTTTTTTCTTCTCTACCTATCACAAGAAGCCATACCCAGAAGAAATGCATACTTCGACCAGCACACAGTTCTGAGCTAGTGGAATTTGTTTTGTCCCTGTTTCCTCTTGTTAACATCCTCCTTCTTAATCCTTCCTGCTCAAGCTGCCATGTACACTGAAAACTTGCTCTGATGCAAGTCTGCCTTATATATTGCCTCTGCATGAAAGAATGGAAGCAGTTTACACTATCACCTATTCCAGGAACATTTGTACTCAGTAACCAGAGTAACTTCAGAGTGTGAAGTTCATATTCATAGGCTTTGAGAAATTCTCACAGTCCCTTGAGATAGGTATTCATAACCACATTACACAGATAGTTCAAGCATTTACAGTTCAGTGCACTGTCCCCTGTCACAGGGCTAATAGGTACAAAGCCTGCGTTTGAGTAAATCTTTTGCTAAAATTATTGGTTGGAATGCAGGTGCTTTTAAAAAGGACTTAGAGCTTTGTCTAAATAGAGCAATCTTGATTTGAGAGAATTTCAGACACATCAAATTTGGTGAAAAGAGAAAGGCAAACCTTTTAGGAATCTATCAGAATTAGATCCACTGTATTTAATTTGATTCTTATAAATATATCTTTACAAATATATACACATAATTATCTGATACTAAGGTAATGAACTCCATTGGATGGATAGGAGGAATTCTGTAGGATGTCTAATTGAAAGGATTCTTCAAGTTTGAGGTTTTAGCTAGCAGTTCATATTGAAGACTATTGTGTGTCTTCATGTGCAAACAATCTCTCTCTTAACTTTGTTTTCCTCTCCATTTCTTAGTGTTGCTTTTTGTCTCCATATCTATTCTTATTTTATTTGCATAAATCCTCATGCTTAGTATTTCAAGGAAACAATGGATGGCTCCCTAGCTTGATCATTTTACTCTTCTGTAGCCCAAAAGCTGCTATAGAAATAATTCAGAGCAAATTGACTTTGCAGCATACGTGTTAGTAAGTACATGTTTCTGTCCCTCTAAAATGCATATGCCGAAGCCCTAATTGCTTATGTGATGGTATTTGCAAGTGGAGCTTTTGGGAGATAGTGAGTATAGATGGGTCATGAGGCTGGGGCATCCATGATGGATTAGTGTTCTCAGAAGGGAAGCCAGAGCTTGCTCTCTTGCTCTCTCTCTTCTCTCTTTCTCTCTACCATGTGAGAACAGAGAAAGTCACCCTCTACAAGTCAGGAAGAGTCCTCCCCAAGAATCAAAGTTTCCAGCACTTTGATGTTGGACTTCCCACCTTCTAGAACTATGAGGAATGAGGTGTCTTGTTTCATCCACCCAGTCTATGGTGTCCTATTACAGCAGCCCAAGCCACTACCAGAGTATAGTTTGCAGTTTGGTCTGTGTGATTGTCTCACCTTCCCAGTACCTTTCATAAATGACTGTATAAAATGTATATACATATTCTGTGTCTACATCCTTACAGTGTTCAGTTGATCTTGGCTAAGATTGCAGTGGCACTTTGGACACTGCGGTATTCATGCACAACTAGTAATAACATTACTAAGGAATTATTGAGTCATAGAAGTCTATGCCTTCTAATGTGTACTGACTGTATGAAATACTCTATATACACCATTTTACTTAAATGCCTTTGATAATCCATTGAGATCAGTACTGTTAACATCTTAATTTTGTTATGATAAAACACATTTGCAAAGGTAAGTTTCTTACCCGAAATTTCGTGTGGTAGATGCAGGGTTTGAACCCTAACAATTTGACTCCACTGTACATTTTGTTAGAATTTCACGGTTCACTTAGGGATAACCAGTGGTGTGGAACATAGCAACATGAACATAGTAAATAACCTCAAGAATTAATTTATTACCGTGAGAAATCCTAGCATCCAGCCTGAAGTATGCAGTATTTCTTGAAGCCTGTGCCACTTTTACAGGATACCATAGACTCGGTGGCTAATATATAAGGTCTAAATACATTTGCACTGTTTTTTAAATTATGTTTTCTACCAAGTTGTCACCAGCTTGATTCTGAGAGCTGAATATTTTATTTTGTGCTTTGAAACTGAGATGAAGTTTAGTGATACCCCAGTGATAATTACAGGAAGAGGGACATTTGTGGTAGAAAATCCAGAACCATTATGCAGGCCCACGAGCTGATTTGACCTGCTTGCTTGCAGTTCTCACACTAGAAAAGGAAGTCCTACTTGCTCGTGCATTTGGCAGAAAGCCCAATGAAACTGCTTTTGTTTTGGTGAGAGCGACTGATCTGTGGGGAATGCCTGAATACAGAGGAGATAAATAGGACATTTTCCAAGGTTCAGGTAACTGTAGAAACCTGTAAGGGCAGCACTTTTGGAATAGGTATGCAGGACCTCAGGGTGTAGGAGCTTTGTGGTGGATGCCTGGGTAGGGGTGACTGAAGTTTAACCCATAGGCTCCTGCAGGTTCTATACGGAGTCATTAAATATTATTATTATTATTTCTGAGAGAGAGAGAGGGAGACACAGAGTCCGAAACAGGCTCCAGGCTCTGAGCTAGCTGTCAGCATAGAGCCCGACGCGGGGCTCGAACCCACGAACCCTGAGATCATGACCTGAGCCAGAGTCGGACGCTTAACCAACTGAGCCACCCAGGCGTCCCTTTTAAATATTATTTTTTAAGATGGGATAAAATAATAAATACATGACCTGAACACTGTTTATCAATCTTCTATTTGTTTTGTCTCTAATGCTGCAAGATTAAAATAAAATAGTAGGAAAAATAATAACAGCTTCTATGAAATGAACATCTATCTATAATGGACCAGGCCTTTAGTGTTTTAGGTAATGAGCCTTGTAAAACCTCACAGATTCAAATGCTTGTTTTATATATGTAAGAAGAAACATGAGCTCAGAGAGGATCATTTCTAATCACATAGCTGTAAATCATGGAATTGAGATTTAGACCGGTATTTGTTTACTTTAAAGCCAATGCAAGAACAGAAACATTTGACAATAATTAATAACTAATATGTTGTATTCTCTAGTCCCGTATAGAGTTCAACCCCTATAGTCACAATAATTTTCTCAAAAGACCAGTTAACTTCTTTTTGTTAGGTAATTGTCTTATTTGTTTTGGGTCACAGAAGTAAACTAGGGGTTATTGTTACCACCTATCATAATCAGAGTATGCCACCTCACCACTTTTTTTGCCATGATCCTAGTAGACCATACATCTCCCCTATTCAAGCTAGAATGCTAACACTCGTCTCATTTGTAAGACAGAACTTATGTTTATTATCAATCAAAATGTCTGTTCGATTGCAAGTATGCAGATGAATAATTTTAGAAATGTGTTTATATATCATTATGTTCTTGTAGGCTAGATTCTGTGTTTGGTGGTTGAGAGATAATTACATATTTTTAGAACATCTCAAAGATACACCTGAATGTCAAGTTTCTCTTTGTTCCTTGAACTCTTTAAGTCATATTTGATAAAAACTTTTACATTTCATATTTAATATCCAGTTTCATTTATATACAATTTGACATTGCTTCAAACTCACATAAAGATATAAACATTGAGATGAAACCACTGGTATTTATGAAAATTGCTTTGCTGGATTAGGCTATTCAGAATCCTTCAGCCTGGAGAGATAGAATTTCAGTCTAAATAGGTTAGTTCCACTCGATTTATGAGTCCCAAATCCTCATTTTTGGCTCAGTTCCTTTGGATGGGAACTCAATACTGAGCTCTGTCCATAAGCCGGACAAACGAGCCTTCTGTTTGGAACATAACATATATCTAAAACAGTGCTTCTTAAACATTTTCATCTTTTGAGTTGTGGTCCATTTTGTGGTTATTACTAAAAATATTGCCATTAAACCTGAAGTAGCAGACACGAGAATGTCTTTCTATTCTTCAGGGGATGAAAAGCAGTTTCACCTCCTGATGAAAAGCATGACAATGTTCTAATCAAATGAAAGGGATCCACTGCTTTCTTTGATGAATTCTAGAATCAAATTTTAGATTTGCTTTCATACAACCAAGTTAAAGAAACTAGGATGATGTAAAATGAAGAATGTTTAAGAGAAAATGACATTCTCTCTTTTTTTAATTGAGGTAAAATTGGTAAATGACATTATGTAAGTTTTAGGTATACAGCATTATAATTTGATATTCATATACACTACACTACAAATACACTACAAAATGATCACAATAAGCCTAGTTACTATTCATCCCTATACAATTGAGCCCTATCACCCATTTTCTCACCCTTCAACCCCCTTCCCCTCAGTAACCACCAATCTGTTCTCTGTATCTATGAGTTTTTGTTTTATTTGATTTTTTTTTTTAGATTTTACATGTAAATGAAATCATATAGTATTTGTCTATCTCTGTTTGACTTATTTCACTTACCAGAATACCCTTAAGGTCCATAGATGTTGCAAATGGAAAGATTTCCTTTGTTATGAGGGAAATTCTGTTATATATATATATATATATATATATACACACACACACACATACATATACATACACATATACATATATATATATATATATATATATATATACACACATACATATACATACACATACATACATATCACATCTTCTTTACCCATTCATCCACTGATAGATACTTTGGTTGTTTCCATCTCTTGGCTCTCATAAGTAATGCTGCAATGAACATAAGGTTACATAATTTTTTTTGAATTAGTGTTTTTTGTATTCTTTGGATACATACCCAGAAGTGAATAGCTGGATCATATGGTAGTTGTGTTCTCTCTTTTTTAAAAAATTTTTTTATTTGAGGAATCTCCAAACAGTTTTCCATAACGGTTGTACCAAAATTTCTGTACTCACTAACAGTTATACAAAAGTTCTCTTTTATCTGTATCCACTCCAACACTTGCAATTTCTGTCTTTTCGTTAACAGCCTTTCAAACAAGTGTGAGGTGATAGATCATTATGGTTTGATTTGCATTTCACTGATAGAGATGTTGAACATCTTTCCATGTGCCTATTGGCCATCTGTATGTCTTCTCTATTTTCTTTATCTATTTGTCTTCTTCATGCTTATTCAGTTCTGTGTCCATTTCTAATTGGGTTGAATTGTTGCTGTTGTTGAGCTGTATGAGTTCTTTATATATTTTAGATATTAACCATTTATTGGACATATGATTTGCAAAATCTTCTCCCATTCAGAAGATTGCCTTTTCACTTTGTTGGTCTCCTTTCCTGTGAAAAACATCTTAGTTTGTAAACTAAAAGACACTGATAAAGGAAATAGAAGATGATACAAATAAATGGAAAGGTATTCTGTGCTCATGGATTAGAAAAATCAAACTGGTTTAAAACTGTCCAAACCACCCAAAGCAATCTACAAATTTAATGCATTCCCTATCAAAATCCCAATGGCATTTTTAACAGAATGAGAATAAATAATTAAAACATTTGTATGAAACCATAAAAATACCAACTAGCCAAAACAATATTGAGAAAAAGGAATAAAGCTGGAAGTATCGTGCTTCCAAATTTCAAACTAAATCACAAAGGTATAATAATGAAAATAGTACTTATTGGCATAAAAACAGATCCATAGATCAATTAAACACAATAGAGAGCCCAGAAGTAAACTCATGTTTATATGCTAAATTAATTTATGACAAAGGGGCCAAGGATGTGGAATGGGAAAAGGACAGTCTCTTCAATGAATGGTATTGGGAAAAATGGACAGCTACATTCAAAAGAATGAAACTGGCCTACTTTCTTACCCCATATACAAAAATTAATTTAAAATGGATGAGAGACCTGAAACCATAAAATTTCCAGAAGGCAACATAGCTGGTAAGCTCTTTGACATTTCACATCAGTGATATTTTAAATCTGATTCCAAAGGCAAAAGAAACAAAAAAGAAATAAATAAAACCGACATATACCACTTTATAGTAATCCATTTTTAATACTTTTTCTTGAGAATCAGTATCTGAGGAGGTAGCCATAACTAGTTACTTGTGACCGAAAGCATTGGCTAGACCTGCCCGTAAGGAGGCATCAATCTCTATTAGGAGATGGCATGTCAAACATTTCAAGTCTTGGAGACTGATAGCTTTATCAGTTATTTCTGGATATTGATATGCTCAGTATATAATTGAGAGTAGTACTGTACTCATCTGATCTTGTGGGTATTTACCTCCATCCAGGCTGTCAAGACCAGCAGCATTGGGTTTGTTCATGTAGGTAGGAACAGAAAGGAAGTAATGGGGTTCATGACCACTCACTTATATCTTTGCCTTGTATCGTTCTTCACACTCCTTATTAGTTACTTTTGGAGTAAATAAGTAAGTAAAAGCAACAGTGAACTGAGTTCAAGTCGTCATTCTTGCCCATCACCAAAACATGAGCTAACAAATATCCTGAAGCCCAACTAATTTAACTTTCAGTAAAAAGGTAAATTCCTAAATATTACAATACATAAAGAAATAAAAAATAATCCTTAGGTAAGAAACAAAATGCTCCCCAAATCTGAGACTCAGATATTCTGAATTACACACTCCTTCAATTTTTCCAATTTTAGGATGCATGTGATGTGAGCGAATATAGGAAAAAGATTTTAAAGCATGAATTTTACACAAAAAAATTACACAAATGTAAGCAATAAATATAAAGACTGCGAGTAAAACACAATTCAAATTTAGGAGGATTTGTTTTTTTGCCCATAGAAAATTACTTGAAAAATAGATATGTAGCTCTTAAAAGGTGGAAAGTGTGTAGAAAAATATCATATTTAACAATAACAAAACCTTTGTTGTTATAAGGCTTTGAGGTTGCCAAGACACTGAAAATAAGAGTTTTCAAAAATGTCTTGGCTATTCTTTAGTCCTAACTGCTATCCAATCTACAGCTTTACTATAAAAACATTATCCACTAAAGCAGGCTTTTCTAATTGTGTTATTAAGAGTATGTCTTTCAGAGCACCTGGGTGGCTCAGTTTGGTAAGTGTCTGACTCTTGATTTCAGCTCAGGTCATGGTTCATGAGTTCGAGCTCCATGTTGGGCTCTGCGCTGCCAGTGCTGAGCCTGCTTGGGATTCTCTCTCTCTGTGTCTCTCTCTGACCCTCCCTCCCCTCATCTCTCTCTCTCAAAATAAATATATAAACTATAAAAAAAGTATATTTTATATTTGCTTGAGGCTTCAGTATCATGATTATATTATTGTATTATTCCAGACTCTCATGGTTGCAGGAGGTAGTGATGTAATTCAAATTGTCCAAAGTCAAAAGGTATATGTATTTGCAGCCAAATATGTATTTGAAGAGTTAATAGCTCCAACTGTTCAAAACATTCATGTTTTCGGACTCCATGCTATAAAAGGGAGAGAGACATGTTTGTTACTGGCTAATATTTATGTTATAGAATGAAGTTTAGAGTCAGGCAGACACTAGTTTAAATCCCATTTCTATTGCTTTCTAGTTTTGTGATGGTGAGACATGACTATACCACATTGAGCTTCTGTTTTTCTCATGTATGAAATTGGTTAGCAGGGAAATTCTATGAGAGGAGAGAAGAAGCACCACCACGATCTCTTTTGGTGACCTCATAAACCTCTGGAAAGGGCCAGATCAGATGAAAGAGTGTCTGTGGACAGCCAGGCAAGCAATGTTGTGGGTAGGACACTGAGTTGATCCAGAACATCTTGCTCTGTGGGTTGGAGTCTTTTCAGACAACATGGTGATGTATATAGAGCTGGAAAGAAAAATGCAGAAATGGGATGACTAAGGACATAAGCAGCAATTCTTCTATTCCCATGTGCTAAGTAAAGAGTAGTATCACTTCTACTCAATGACATTACCATAAGTCGTGCCCTCTCTTAATCAATAAATAGTTCAGTGGTAAAATAATGCTACATCACAAGTGCTAAGAATATATACTAATGTAAATATTAGGCACCTTTTTAGATTTTTAGCTGAGTTTTGTTTTATTCTGACGTGTATTTTCAAGTTTTATGAATTACCAAAAGCGGATATTGAGTTAAAAAAGAAGACACATGAATTATACAGTAAACATGGGCCACAGATTCAGATATGTATCAAGGAAGTAAGACATGGAGAGATTATTTCAGAATTCTTAAAGCTTGAAGCAGAACTATGTACAAGTCTACAGGAAGTAAAGGAACAAAGAGCCTTCTTGAGTATGATCACATCCCAAGGAAATTTCTTAGCCTAACATCTCAGTACATGATCTTACTCAGGGTCACTCAAGAAGAAAATTGCATATATACATGGTACTTTTCCTCTCTAGTGAAAATGTGAAAGCAGTTTACCTTTCACAGTATGCAAAGACAATAACTGAGTATATGTTCAAAGAAAAGTTTATGTTGCTTCAGGGCAGTGCAGCTCTTGAGACACAGCCAAAATTTTTTTTCTAATTTAAAGGTGTTTTGTTTCCTAATAGTCCTGTGGATCAAAATCTGTTATTAAACTTCTTTTCATATTAAATCTTTAGCCTAAAATATCTCTTGCAAACTCAGGTCAAGATTAATTAACAAAATGTAAAGAAAATAATAACAAAAGAAGGGGTTACTGGTGAGACATTAAAGTTCTTCAGATTCTTTGGAAATAATGGACCCATGACTTATTTGTCTTTGGTTTTGTCATTTATGTCATTTATTTGTCTTTGGTCTTGAGTCAACTCATTGTAATGACTCAGCAGTATGTACATGAAAGAGAAGAATGAAATGTTTCTCAGAGATGTTACTTATATATTTCAGTCATCTGTTGCTCTGTAAAAAAACAACAAACCATTCCCAAACTTAGTGGCTAAAAACAACAACTGTATTTTTCTGTTAGTCTTGTTTGGAGTCTCTTCCGTAGCTGCAGTAAGATAGCAACTAAACCTACCTAAAATGGCTAAATGGCTCATTCATATGTTGGATGAATGCAGGGCCATCTGAATGGCTAGGAACTTTTTCTCCACATGGTCTTTCCCCATGGTTGGGCCTCATCAAATGATAGTCAAGTTTGTTACAATCTAGCCCATACTCCAAAGGGGGTGATATCAATTCCATCTCTCGATGGGAAGAGTGTAAAGAATTTGTGGTCATCACACCTAGCTTTAAATGTTGTTATTGCAATGATGCCTGTTTCCTCTGTTTTTCTCCTCCCACTCTCCCCTCCTCCTTTCTCCTTATCCTCATGCTTTGTCATTTGTAGTCTGTCTCCAAAGAATGCAGAGATTTCATAGAAAGTTGGCTTTTCCCTTGTACTGTGCCAGAACATTGGCATTTCTGGAAAGCTTCCTGCAGGCCAGGAACATGATTTCAATCCTGGGCTGAATATCAACAAATAAGAGTCAGCTCAGTGATGATGGTCAAGCCTGTGAGATTGCTTGAAAGCAGTCAGAGCAAGATCCTCTAAATTTGGGGATCCCCCCCCAGGTTTGGGCCAGGATCCATCTTGAGTCCCTCATTTGTCACTAGATGGCTGAGCCCTGTGAAGTCCATGATGGAAATGTCCAATAAACAGACACACTACTGCTGACTCTGCTTGCCAGGACAAGGCAACTCTGTTCTTCCCTTTCCACACCCACAGCATAGCACATCCCTGGATAATGACAGGTTTCATCTTTGTTCAGTAAATCACATTGGTGTTACAGCACTTCCATAAACTCCTTGACCTTGTCAAATTTGCAAAAAACAAAGCATTAGGAGTATTTCATCATGAAGTTTAAACCAGTTGCTTAGGGTGTTTTCTCAAATAGCCATATCTGTAGATACACCCTAACTTTAACTATTGCATAATAAATAATGTGAATCTTTATCAAAGAGCAGCACTGATTTCTTTTTCTTTGAGGTAGACATGTGATAATGCTTCTTTTGTTTCTGAGAAGCAAGGCAAATAAAGGAATTTTAGAAATTTCAAGTCTAATCAGTCTTCCTAGACAGAAAGCCCACAGTTTTTATAAAACTTTTGACGTCACTACCAACCCAATAATGAGTTTCTGATCTTTAGAGTGGCCTTAATTATAAAATGCACATGGAGCTTTTCAGTCATTGTTGTAACAGTTTTTAGCCCAAACAGTGCAAATGAAACCAGTTTCAGCAAAAATTAGTCAGTTAAAAGTATTGTGGGGCTTATGAGGATCATTCCATATTCAGTTGCTTAAGCAAATGGACATGGCTTGAGGGTTTTACTGATTATTCAGAGGGGAAGAGGGAAATGAGGTGGGAGAGATAGATTTCTTTCCTGGCGATAGAGACAGTAAGGTCTGACAAAAACAGTCTGGACAAACTCATATCCAAGTCCATATCCAATGGCGAAATTAAGGACAGAGTTTTGGTTGCATAATGTTACTGACTGTTCTATGATACTGGAATGATAAGTGCCAAAATGAGGAGTAAGCTCTGATGGGAGACCCTAAACAAAAAGGTGAGTAGAGGGTAGAGAGGATAGAGAGGCATTTTAATGGAAAAAAATAAAATAACAAACAAACAAACAAATAAAAACCTCTCAGGGGCATCTGAGTAGCTCAGTTGGTTAAGCATCTGACTCCTGATTTCAGCTCAGGTCACGATCTCAGGGTCATATGATCGAGCCTCGAGTTAGGCTCCACCCTGAGCATGGAGCCATGGAGCCTGCTTAAGATTCTCTCTCTCTCTCTCTCTCTCTCTCTCTCCCCCTCTCTCCCTCTGTCCCTCTCTCCCTCTCCCTACCCAATCCTCTCCCCTGCCCACTTTCTCTCTCGAGAAAAATATAAAAATAGGGGCACCTAGGTGGCTTAGTTGGTTAAGCATCCGACTTTGGCTCAGGTCATCATCTCATGGTTCATGAGTTCAAGCCCTTCATTGGGCTCTCTGCTGACAGTGTACAAACTGCTTGGGATCCTCTGTCTCTCTGCCTCTTCCCTGCTCTCTCTGTCTCTCAAATAAATAAGTAAACATTAAAATAAATGAATGAATAAATAAATAAATAAAATAAAGTAAAATAAAATAAAATAAAATAGCTTCCATTCTTTCTTTATCTCATCAGAATGTCTTTGTGACTTCACAACGGAAAAGTATTTTATTTAGGGATAAATACCAGGGCTTCATGCAGAAGTAGAAATCAGGAATTCACTAGGAGATAAAACTATTTTCTAAAGAAGAGCCTTACAGGCCTTCTGTGATTTTAGTTCTCTTGATGATTGTGGTATCTTCTTTCTTTATTCTGCTTAGTGCCTTAGTATTTTTATCATTATTTCTCTCTCACTTGTAATTATGTACATGTATTTATCCTGGTCCTTAGTCCTTTCTCCGACTGTATATTGAGCACTTGAAGAACACCAAACACATCTTGTGTTCCCATTGTCATTTTCTCTGGCCTAACCCAGTGCTCCGGGTTCTTGGTGAGTTAGTACCAACTCTTGATTGGTAAAGGCATATTGCCATATTCTAAATTGACATTAAGAGTGTGAACCTGTTCACTAGCCCATGATGGCCATTGAGGGAAGGTTAATTACTTGTATCTTTTGTGCCACAATTTGTATATGTGATGGCTGAGCAAGGAAACAGATGTATTTTTGTGTCCAGGTTTCATTGAAACTAACTATAGGCAGCCTACGTAATGTCTTAGGCCTATGTGTCGTCACCAGTAAGAACAGGGATAATAATAGTACATATCTCATTATGCGGTTAAAAGAATTAATTGAAATAATGTATACAAAGCATTTAAAGTATCTGTATACAGTTGGACGAGGTGTTAGCTGTGTTCATTATCATCATGATCATCATCATTGTACTGTGCTTATCCTTTTTATGTGCTCCAGTCTTTGAAATTTACAACATCCACTGATGTTGGCCCATTTAAAAAAACAAACAAACAAACAAACTGCTAGAATGATCCTGGGCCAAGTATATGTGTAGTTCAAAGTATCTTTTTATTTTGAAAAATTCTGTCATTTTATAGTCATTGCTATGAAAGCTTTCATGAGACTTAAGTCATATGATTTAACATATCACCCTTTGAGGACACCAACTTTTATGAATTTTAATTTATAAATAACTTTTTTACTCTCTCCATTGCACTTTTATTGTAGTACCTGCTTTGTAGTACCTGCTTAGAGTTTTATCTTACTGGGTGACATTTCTACTGTCCATTGTCCTTTTTTAGGATCCTTATTAACCATGCATACCTAAGCCCCAAGGCCATTTGGTGGTGACATGTTATAAATAACATTATTACCATAATTAAAAGGTTGGATCAGAGTGGCTTGGGAGGGAAATGTCCTCACCTTTGGCTTGCAGTCAAGCGTGGGTCACTGGGGTCATTAACACTATTTACTGTAACTGACCAAATACTCTTCTTTGGATAAGGTGATAATTTTCACAGTAGACCTGCGTGGTTCTTGACTATTGTGATTTGATCTTATTCCAAGTAAATTGTGAAATCAAAAATATTCATCAACAGCCTATTGTGCCTTTTTATTTTGCTTTTATGCAGATTCTCCAAACTTTCTAAGAATCTATCAAAACTATAGATCTCCAAAATCTAGCCTTGTCAATACGTAAGATAAAATGTTTATGTACTTGAGAAATAACAAAATCTGGTCATAATGAAATATATTGTTTAATTACTTTGCAACATGTTATCTTGTACATTCAGTGAGTAATATGGTGACCTTTAATCTGAACTGCTTTCTAGCATCTATCTCTTCTGCCTCAGTAGCAGCTAAGTTGCCACTGTTAAGGATAGAAGAATCAGGGCCAGAATGTCCTGGGGGTTGGGTATGTGTACCCATCTCCATAATTTTACAAAGTTCTCCAGGGAAATCTGCTACTCTATTTCCTTCCATGCTACTTTTGACAATTACAGAGGAGCTCTGTCTTTCTCCCTATTTCTTCTCCTTCTTTGTTAGTCGTGTATCATTTCCATAGTAATAGAAGTCATCACAAAGAAAAAAATAAGATTAAAATACAAAGTGCTCTTGCAGTCTTATACAACTTATTTTTTTAAAATTTCATTTGTTTTTGGGTGGCTGGGTGGCTCAGTTGGTTGAGCGTCCAACTTTGGCTCAGGTCATGATCCCGTGGTTCATAAGTTCGAGCCTGACATCGGCTTGCTGCTGCCAGCCTGTCAGTCAGTGCAGAGCCCACCTCAAATCCTCTGTTGAATACCCTCTCTCTCCCCCTCCCCTACTTGCACTGTCCCAAAAATAAATTTAAAAAAATAAAAAAATAGTAAAATAAAATTTTGTTTCTTTTACATTTTTTCTTTTATTTTTTCTATTAATTCAAAGTTAAAATGAGTAGAATTCTATAATGAGCACTAGCTTGCATACAGAATGAGTAGAGATTTTTTTTGCATTATTCAAATAAAATATTTAAAATGGCCAAAGTGTAGTAATATTTGCAGACTGACCTCACTGGCTGGTTTTAAGTGTCTTTAAATTAGGGTATTTGAGATTTAATTTGGTCAAGTGGAGAAATACTTTGAAGATAAATAATATAGCATGTATTTATTTAGTCAATTTTAGGTAAGCTAGTATATCTTTATACTCATAACAATTGTCCCTCACTGACATTTTATGCAATGCAGTACTGTACTTTGTGGATATTATAAATAAGAAAAAAATATAACCATTAATAATGAAACATCTGTGTCATTAATTTATTAAGTTGCCTTCTTCAATTAGAACATCAACATTTATTAGAGTATACACAATTGTTTTTCAATAGGTTTCATGCAGAACTGTAAGGATTTTAAATTAATTATTCATAGCTCTTTATAAAAGTAGTTGAAATTTTTCACGTAATTCTTCCCTTTTCAGGTCTGGATATGAATAAAAGGAACAAGAAAAGATATGATCCAAGAGCTATGAACTTAATTTGGGAAGACTCTTAAAGGAATGTATCATAATGTGTCATTGATCAAAAAATTTTTAACTTTTTTATCAAATTTAACCTAATTGTTTGACTATTTAGCAACTGTTTTCATTAAAATATGCCTTTGCCGTAAAATGAAATAAGAAAACTATAGTTAAAAATAGGGTAAATTATTTTACTATCAATTTAAATTTTGATTTTATTTGCCCTTAAGACAATTCATTTCAAGTTCAGGAAATACTGTTTTTTGGGCTCTGCCACTTAAGATCGACTCCCAAAAAGATTTTCTTGGTAAACACCAGCATTTCCAATGTGGAAACTAGACTAGCATGCAACGAATTTATATAGTGCAAAATAACCTGACAAAAACATATTTCCAATTCACTCTCTGTTTCAGTTTGTGCAGACTATTTGATGACACATTAACAAATTATAATAAATTTCTCTCATGAGAATTTGGCCCAATGTCAATCTAACTTTGAAAAAAAATCAAAGCTGCCCAGTCAAATTAATTCTGCCTTAATATACTTGTCTTTAGCTGTTGAAATTTGATCTCTTCATGCTTAATGTCTTTATTGCTCTTCATTGCATCTTAACATGAGTAGATGGTATTTTGCTGAGGAAAAACTCATAGCATCTATAGCGGCTTAATCATTAAAAATGTGAAAAAGATTTGGTGTTTCTGCAAGGCCCCTCAGTACATTGTTTTTGTGTCTCATCCATTCCTTTGGTCTGGCAGAGAATAGGGCAGTGAAAGAAGGAGCATGGAAGGCATTCTGGTATGTTTTTTGCTGACTCCTCAATAGCTGGGGTTTGCAAAAGATCACAGATCAGAAAGAATTTTAAGCTCTAGTGCATTTGAGCTTACAACTTCTGTTTGAGTAACGTGACAAGAGGTTGAGATGCCCTTCCAAAAGTGCCCAGCTTAAGTTACAAAAAAATGTTAATAGCTTTGACCTCTTAAACTATTACATGAAGAAAAGGCTCTACTTACTTAAGGGCCACCCTATTGTAATCTCTATCTTTGAAGCGAGTCACGTATTTATTTCCTCTCAGGAAAGTTTAAACCAAAATACGTTTAGTCAGTAGGACTGCTTTTTACTTGAAGAACCCCAGACATCTGAGCTTTGGGCAGTATGATTGAAAGATACCAAATTAATGTATTAATTTGAAAAATGGGTGCAAAGTGCTAACCTAAATTACTACCAACCCACAGAGTCTTCATGTTCTCTACTGTGTTTATGCAAATTCTGTTTGTAAACTGTAGGGAAGTAAATAAAATGAAATTTAGTTTTCGGCTTAATCACATGAAACAATGACTGACACAGTCTTAAAAACAAGAGATCTCTACTGGTGGTTAAACTGGCCTAAGTTCATCCCAGATGCTATTTAACTCATTAAAACCTTATTTATTATGCTTACATTGAGATTTAAGAATATTTGAAATATATTAAGATTTAGGGGTATTTGAAATGAAGACTTACCAGGAGGATTCACTATACCAGGAATGTGCAGTATTTTAGAAGGCACTAGAATTTGAATTTTCTTTAGTAAACAGGATTTAGTCCTAACTCGTGCCTCTGATCATCTCGTGGATCCTTTTCATTAAATTATAATAACAGTGATAATGAAACACTTATTAATTTTTACTCCATTGAGGAATTTTGATGAGCCTATCATATTTAGCCATGGTTGTTATTAATTAGGGGAATCACTGTCCTATTCTATGGTATAAATGTACCTTACTTAATCCTTTCTTTTTTAGTTTAGTTGTGAGATTATAGATAGTCCTGGTTATCTTCTGGGACACATGTGTAAGGGTTTCTCTAAAAGTAGAATTTGTGAGACACAGTATATTCAGTGTTTCACTTAAGATGGAGCCAAATTACTTTCCAAGCAGTTAGCCAATGTATACTCCCACCAACAGTATGTACGATATCATATGGTCCACATTTGACTGATGTTCAACAGTATCAGATTTAAAAATTTTGCCATATACAGGGTATAAAATTAAGTATCTTTTAAAAAATTTGCATTTATCTCATGTCTATTTTTTAATTTAAAAAAAATTATTTATTTTTGAGAGAATCAGAGACAGAGTGTGAGTGGGAGAGGGGCAGAGAGAGAGAGGGAGACACAGAATCCGAAGCAGGCTCCAGGCTCTGAGCTGTCAGCAGAGAGCCCAACACTGGCTCAGACTCATGAATTGTGAGATCGTGACCTGAGCTGAAGTTGGAAACTTAACCAGCTGAGCCACCCAGGTGCCCCTGTCTCATATGTGTTGAAGTGAGTACCTTTTAAGATAAATATATCGACCTTTTCTGTTTTCTCTTCTGAGTTTTGCCTGTTTTTCTGCCAGGTTATTTCTATCGTTTCTCATTATTTATGTAATTCAGATGTTCTCCACATCTCAAGATACTTAACTTAATTACATCTACAATCTTTTTTTTTTTTTTGTAATTGTCTTTTTTTTTTTTTTCCAAGTAAGGTAATATTCACAGGTTCTGAGGATTAAGACATGGACATAATTATCTTTTTGAGGCCCACCATTCAGCCCACTAAACTAGGTTTGGCATACTTCTTGTACTCTAGCATTACTTTCAAGCCATATGTTCCTTTATTTTTGTTAAAAACTCCTGCTAATTTGATACTGAAGCCATCTTGTTATGCTACCTTATGCCCTTCCTTTTTGCTTTAATTTCCAATTGTTGTTGGCTTCCAAATTTGCATCTTCATGGATAACTCAATAAGTATTTGATTTCTCAGTGTTATTCTGACATCCCTACCATCCTTACCTCCTCCCTGAGTCATCCCACACCATGGCTGTCCTAGGACCTTGCTATAACTCAAGTTTTTATCTCTTTTACCTGTCATTTTTAAATTTAAGCCATCAAGGATGTCCTTCTGGATCTGCTACTCATATCCCTTGCTCCACATGCGTTCTTCAACTCTACTGAGACTTGGAGCCACCTAATGCTCTTTTTCAACATCTTCATAAGTCCCCTCCTCTCTTTACTAGAATGGTTTCTGGCTCACAACAGGTGTTCCATGATTTGTATCTGATAGCGGCAGCAGGAGTATCAGAGCACAGATTCATATTCCATCAACTCAACCACTTCCTTACCAGTATTTTTAATTCTCTTGTCCCATTGCCCATCCATTCTCTCATCTGACCAACTCCAAACCTGAATCAGTTACAACAGAACTGACATAGTCCTTAACTTTGGACCTTCAGGCTGGTTGCAGAGAGAGACAGGAAGTGATAATGAAGAATGTCGTTTGTAGTTTGAAAGCAAAAGTACAAGAAGCCAGTCTGGGGAAGGGTGAATATCCCTGAAGATGTGACGTGGACACTGAAATGTAAACAGTGCTAACAACTGGCTCAGTGAAGAGTGAAGCGAAGAGAGTTCCAACAGTTGGAGAAACATGCACAAAGGCCAGATTATCAGGTTATTCTGGTCTTGATTTGGGCACTACTTTCTCTGTGATGCCTTCCCCCACTTCTTTTGTGTAAGTCAGGCATCCCTTGTTTGTACTTCCTCAGGAATCTTCAGTTCCCTTTTCTCAGCATGTCTCATAATATGTTGTATTTGCCCATTTTCTTGACTTTCTTCCCCATTGGGTTCTGGAAGGAGTTTGGTGTTTGACTTTTTCCCCATAATATCCTTGTGGCTATAGAGTATCTGACATATAATAGAGGCTTGAGAAAATTAATTTGTCAATTAATTGAATAAATCAGCGGGTGGAAAGGCTCTAAAGGGCAACAACTCTGTGGATATAGATAAAGGCCAAGTGATTTGCTGTGTCCATGTCATGGTCATAGTAACGGGACCTATTCAAACTGGTTGAATTCAAGGAAAGCGTATTTATTCCCAAGTGTGGCTATTATTCTAGACATTATTGAGATGTCACTTACTCTTCTTCACTCACATGGTACAGTAATAGTACTCGTATTTATCAAAGGAAATCCCATGCAAAATCAATAATGTACAGGGTATGTTTGGGTAGCACCGAGAACTCACTCCATTGGAGCAAGATTATTGTTTTTATATGTGTGTATCATTAGGAGTGTATCGTTTTTAGTCCTTGCTGGATCACTGCATAGGTTTCAGCGTGTGTAGCCATGTGGAATTTGGAAATCATCCCCCAGAACATCAGTTCTAAGCAACACGTGTGGTGTCCCAGTCACTTGTGAGGCAATATCACCAAAAAATGGTAGTGATGTTTTCAGAGCTTTTGCAGTTTTAGCATGGTTTTTGAGAGAAAAGAAAGCTGTTGGGTGGACTGGAAATTTCAGTGAAAACAGACCATAAGCATATTACCTGTGGGACTGATGACAGATCGGGTTTTACCCATTTCAGACCCTTTAATGCAGTTGTAGGCTTAAACAAGAGTCCTTTAGAGGAAAGAGGTTGGGGGATGGGTTGTTGGCAGACATTGTTACATTGTTCAGATTGTTTTTTGATGGCAACCTTTACTTTGAAGTTGTGACATTAGTTAGGAATTTCCCTTCCAAGACTTAACATCCTAAGCATTATCAAGGCAAATCTCATAATTTTGCTATGAAGGCAACAAATTTCCAGTCACCTTGGGGGAAAAAACATGGGCCAGCCCCCTTCCTGCACTAAAAAGGGGCATACCCATCTCCAAGAGGTGCTGAATTTTAAACTTTGTGGCCTTTTCATCAATGGAGAAAAAAGATTAGATGAAGGCTTCCTGACACATTACTTCTGAAAGTTGAGTTCGCACAGACTGTTTCCAGCCTGGCGCTTTCATATCAGCATTTATAACTTTGCCTTTAGTTATCTTCATTTATAATGCCATTTAGGGAAACACTGCATCTGTCATGTTATTCTCTTTTTGTTGTAATAATTAAGGGGCAGTGGAGTGGAATGAACAGTAGACTGAGAATTTTCAAGTTCTTAGATAATAACTTTTGTGTGAGTTCAGCCACTAATTCAGTAGACATCTTGGATGAGTTACTATAGGTCTTTAGTAGTTCAACTCAAAAATGAGAAGTATAGATTAGATCAACTGATCTCAAGCTGTATCCTTCAGGAAAGTCCCTAAAACCCTTCAAAGACCACTCACTGAGGGAGCAGAGAGGATACTTAGGTGGGGCTCCATATTTCAAATTCCATTTTAACTAGAATCTCCAACTGTGGTCTCCTTAAATATTGGGCTTTTTTAGAGTATTTTTTTGTGGACAAATGGTTCCTATGTTCATTTCTTTTTTAAGCAGTGAAATAGATGATCTCCAAGGCCCCCTACAGTACTATTATTCCACTATTCTGTTCTGACTCATTGTTTAAACTTTCATAAATTCACATAATACATTCCTTAGAAATTCAGTTTATGATGTTTCCAGAATAAGTCAGATTTAAAAAAAAATTGTCAGAGAATATCATTTTAAATAATGTCATAAATGCCTCAATCTGCAGTTTATCTTAAAAATGAGAATTAAAATGTTGAACTTATTTTGTAGCATATCATGAATATTCATCTGCAATTAGATGTTATCCTCAGACTAGCTAGAGCATCAAAAAGCACAAGAAGTAACTTATTCTGAGACTAATTTACTGAAGGCTAATTAAACAGAAATTCTTTCAGCCAGTACTGTTTGAATATCTAGTATGTGCTGGCCAGGTACTTTTAGGTTTTGAGAATAAAATAACCAAAATTACAATCAAGATTATAGCTTAATGGGGAAGACACACACATGGACCATTAATTACAAAGTAATTAGGTATACACAAGGATCGAAGTACAGTATATTGCCTGTAATTTAAAAAATGGTAGTAAAGTGTGGTGATTAAAAGCACAGGGTCTGTGTTCAAATTCTAGTTCCGTTATTTTGTAATATTATGGCTTCTAGTTTTAGGACTTATTTGAATTATGACTTTTTTTTGTTTGGTCTTGCTTGTTTCTTGTTTGTTTGAAATGAGGATAGGAAGGGTGTCTGCTTCTTAGGAATTTTTTTGTGCCAATTAAGTGTTACAGTGTTGAATAGCTGACATAATGTCTGCATTAACTACTACTTAAATGGTAGCTGTTGTATCATACCACTTGGTGGATTTTTTTTCCATTTTTATTTTGTACATAGTAAGTGGTGAAGACAGTTTATTCCTGCCTGCCTTGCAAGAAGAGGACTTGACTGCTTTTATTTCAGATCATCTTTTCTTTTTTTAAAATATAATTTATTGTCAAATTGGTTTCCATACAGCACTCAGTGCTCCTCTCAACAAGTGCCCTCCTCAGTGCCTATCACCCACTTTCCCCTTCTCCCATCCCCCATTCACCCTCAATTTGTTCTCTGTATTTAAGAGTCTCTTATGGTTTGCTTCCCTCCCTTCTCTGTTTGTAACTTTTTTATCCCCTTCCCCTCCCCCATGGTCTTCTCTTAAGTTCCTCAAGATTCACATATGAGTGAAAACAAAGTGGTATCTGTCTTTCTCTGACTGACTTATTTCACTTAGCATAATACCCTCCAGTTCCATCCACATTGCTGCAAATGGAAACCACACTGAGATGCCACCTCACGGTGGTCAGAGTGGCTAAACTGAACAAATCAGGAAACTCCAGATGCTAATGAGGATGTGGAGAAACAAGAACCCTCTTGCACTGTTGCTAGGAATGCAAACTGAGACAGCCGCTCTGGAAAACTGTGTGGAGGCTCCTCAAAAAATTAAAAATAGAACTATCTTATCACCCAGCAATAGCACTGGTAGGAATTTACCCGAGGGATACAGGAATGCTGATGCATAGGAGCATGTGTACCCCAATGTTCATAGCAGATTATCTTCTCAAAGGTGTTCTAAAAACAAATAGCCTTGGAAAATGGAGGTGGTGGATCCCTCTAGAGAAAAGCTCCTTCTAGAGCAATATATTCCATTAAAGTGAAGGCACTGTCTTTCTCTGGGGCAAAAGTTAGGCAGGTTTATTGCCCATTATAAAAGATTTGGATTTTGTCACCCTTGGGCTTCCTCTTCTGTAGCACAAGGTACGCACGTGTCAGGGTCACCTGGCCCTCTTTGTGTCACTGTGCTAAGTGGGGCTTGAGGAGCTGGTCCACTTGCTGACGTTCTGTGAGTGATGAAGTCTTTTGTTTCTGAACCAGGAGGCCTATATCTTTGTATAGCATCCAGGGGACGGTGTCAAGCTAATTTGTTAGCTTGCAAGAAGGACATAATCTCAGACCTTTCACAGTTCTTGACAGCAGAGAAACTCTGAGGTTAAGATCTTGTCACATTCAGAAGATCATAGCTTTCTAAACCGTATTTCCTTTCTTTTTCAACAGTTTATTATGGAAAAGTTTAAGCATATGTCTAGGGGAACATCTACTTACCCACCATATAGATTTATACCAACAACATTTACTGTGTTGTAAAACTTTTTTTTTAAAATAAAGAGTAACATTTTTATTTTTCTGTGATGATCGTAACTGACACCTGTACTTCACAAAACTTTGGGCCTCATAATTAGAGGTTAGAACACTGAGACTCAGAAAGACTGAGAAACTTTCCTGAAGTCCTACTAGTAAATTAGCTTCTCAGTTACATGATGGCATTATTTCTGGCTTTTAGTAAAGGGGTACATGTTCATTTCATAAGGTCAAGCAAGAATGACATTGACTCCATCTTTCTGAATTGGGGTAAGGAGAGTTTAAATCTGGAATGGGGCTGAGTATAGTTTCTGCCTCATTGTCCTGTTTAATCTGACTTGTCTCTCACTGAAAATATAAACACCCAATTCAGGAACATCCTGAACTTGCCAATGGCTGCTCTTTTGAGGTATCCTTATGTCAGCTTTAACTGACACCACCAGATTTATCTGTACCCGAACACTGCCAGTATGCTAGGAAGCCTCAGCTTCTCCATGATGTTCATGAGTAACTATGAGGCATTTTTGCCCTGCCCTCACCACCAGAGTAGGGTTGTGAGGATAATCCAGAAGCTCTGAGATATGAGGGAGGAGCAGCTGTCCTATATTGGGGAGGTCTCTTGTAGTCTGAAATGTATCTTAGAGGGTAATAATTCAGCTAGCTGGGAATTAAGCAGCATTTATGATCTGGCCTAAGTCCTATGCAAAATTTGTTCATACCGTTTTATAGGAAATACATTAATTTGTAGGAAACTTCTTGTTGATAACATAAGAAATTATACGTTGGAGATAAATATATACAAACCTTAGGTTTTGGCACTCACATTTGTAAATTTAAAAAATAGCATTCTTCCTGCCTGCAAGTTTATCACGACCCACCAGCCAAGAACACGCCTTAATGAGTTATTTGCGTAACGTGTCCATTTCAAATCCCAGAATCGTGTTCAGAGTTGCCAGTGGGTTTATTCGGTGAGATTCTTCTCTTCAGGTCCATAAAAACAACAATACTTTTGCTTGATAATGTAAAACTGGCACCTTGGATGACAGGTAGCTGGCTCATTGGAGGTACTAAAAATATTCACTGACTAAATGAGTAAATGATCCCTTATTACAGAAGTTACATATACCATATTTCATCACTTTTAACATACAATTTTTTTCACATTCTAATTAATATTTCTGAAATTAAGATGAGTCTTAAATTTATATTGTTGGCAGCATCTTTTCTCTCATATAAAATTAATGATACACCTTACAGTCTCAACGAAATGTACTTTATATTTCTTTTTTTTACCTGTGTGCTGTGTATTCCTGCTGGGTAGGCCTCTCCCTTCATTACAGTAAAAGGTACTATATTCATTTCTCATAATTCACAATTTAAAGTAGAACATTTTCATTGGCTTTTCTTTTAATAGTTTTAAACATATGTTCATATCTGCTACACTCATTTACATAGTGAGTGGGGCATAAAAATGTTCTCTTCTTCTCTGATAAGCACTCTGCAAAATTGTCAGCTGCAATTGCCTGCTGACATGAGAATGACAAGTTAGTCTCTTCTAGAGGCGCCTGGGTAGCTCAGTTGGTTGGGTGTCTGGCTTTGGCTCAGGTCATGATCTCATGGTTCATGGGTTCGAGCCCTGCGTCAAGCTCTGTGCTGACAGCTCAGAGCCTGGAGCCTGTCTTCAGATTCTGTGTCTCCCTTTCTCTCTGACCCTCCCCTGCACATGCTGTCTCTCTCTCTCTCTCTCTCTCTCTCTCTCTCACTCTCAAAAGTAAATAAAAACATCAAAAAAAAAATAAGTTAGTCTCTTCTAGCATAGGGTGAGGTGTGGGCATCCATGGACCACCTGGATTTAGCAGATAGAGTTCTACCTCAAGAAAATTTCTCCATTACTCAGTGGTCACTTCCTCTGTTAAGAGTTCCATCATCTCTACAGTATCTAGAGTTTAGCTTCTTAGCTTTTGACATTCAATTTTGTGTGGGCTCCCTTATCTGTCTTTATGGTCATTATTTAAGTGTTGCCGTTAAGAGTGGGTCCTGGACGAATGGATCAATAAGATGTAGTTTATCTACACAATGGAATACTCCATGGCAATGAGAAAGAATGAAATCTGGCCATGTGTAGCAACATGGATGGACCTTGAGGGTGTTATGTTGAGCGAAATAAGTCAGGCAGAGAAGGACAAATACCATATGTTTGCACGTATAGGAGGATTAGGAGGAGCTTAACAGAGGACTGTGGGGGAGAAGAAGGGGAGAAATAGTGGGGGAGAGGGAGAGAGGCAAACCATGAGAGACTCTTGAATGCTGAGAACAAACTGAGGACTGATGGTTGTGTGTGTGGGGGGGTGATGGGCATGGAGGAGGGCACTTGTGGGGATGAGTACTGGGTGTTATATTGAAACTAACTTGACAATAAAATATTTGTAAAATAAATAAATAAATAAAATTGAGAGGTATCCAATGTACAGTAAAATGTCAGCATGTCAGCTTTCAATCCAAAACTATGGAAATGAGTTGTTCTGGTTATAAAGTTCATGTGTATAAAAATAGGTTCATTTAAACTATTTTTGGTGAACATCTTTGAAAATATATGTATACTTCCCTTCTTTATTAAATAGAACATTCTAATTTGCAACGAAAAAAAGGAGTGGGTCCTGGAATGCTGTCTGAATTGTCATGGCAACCAGAAACTCATTTTTCTAATCTTGTCGTTGGTTATCAATTGTTACTTTATAAATCTATTATATAAAAAGGCTCCACAGGCCAGATCTAATCAATATTGTATGGATGACTTCTTTTTCCCTCAAATATTTTAAGATTAATTAGACATCAGATTCCCAACTGTTTTCTTCACTGGTTAGTGTGCCAATAGCCTAAAGACACTGACTGTTTAGTGAGGTTGAGGACAATAATATGTCAACTCAAAACTCAGAGTCCCTGGCCATGTGTCTAATTTATTTCCCCCTTCTTACTTTTCAGTGATAATTAAGCATAATTACAGAGAATTTATAAAAGTAGAGTACTCATATCCTGGATTCAGTACTTTAATGAATCACCCTGAGGGGATTCACTGGCTTATTCTTTATAGATTGAAATGGGTCCTTTTAATTTTGTTCACAATTTTATAGCATCCTCTCCCAGTGGTATTAACAATACCTTAAAAGAGATACCAAGTACTGTTTCTTCTCTGTCAATTCCTAGAATATAGAGCAGCAAAGAAGATGAAAGACTAGAACTAAATGCCTTAATATCTAAGTTGGAAGTAGAAACGTGTGTTTTCATAAAGAATTTAATTCATAATGGTTCAAACCACTATGCTTGGGTTTGAATTATTGCCTTTGCCCTTGATGATAGTGAATTTATACAAATGCAGAATGATTATTGATTGCTTTGATGTGATTTACGATGGCCTTACTAGACACCAAAATTGATGATAGCCATAGTCATCTGGGATTTCCATTGCATCTCAGTGGGCCGTTAGCATGTAGGGAACAAGATTAGGAATTTTGCTCTAGTAGCTCAGTAAATGGGATTGTATAGAGATAGTTCATGTCATGTGTTATGTATTATGGAACATGCATTCTATAAATAGGTTATGAGCTGGGGTGCCTGGGTGGCTCAGTCATTTGGGCATCCGGCTTTGGCTCAGGTCATGATCTTGTGCTTTGTGAGTTTGAGCCCTGCATCAGGCTCTGTGCTGACATCTCAGAGCCTGGAGCCTGTGTCTCTGTTTCTCTCTGCCCCTCCCCCGCTTCAAGCACGCGTGCACATGCACATGCTCTCTCTCTCAAAAATAAACATTAAAAATTTAAAAAAAATAGTGTATGAGCCATCAACTTCTTGAGCAATATCCTAGCTAATTTTTTTTTTTATGGAGAATATACCATCTTCTTTAGTTTATTATTATTCTTTATGCTAGATGCTTTTCTTTTCATTAGAAAGCTTTCTGGATAATTCAGGCCGAAAGGAAGGAAGGAAGGAAGGAAAGAAGGAAGGAAGGAAGGAAGGAAGGAAGGAAGGAAGGAAGGAAGGAAGGAAAAAAGAAAAAAAGAAATGAGTGTGGTTTAAAAATACCCGAATTATCTGCTAGGTTTGAATTCTCGCTTGGTATGGTCAAACAAGGGAGCACATCAAAGACACTTTGTCAGTAAGAATGTTAAAGACTCTCTTTCTCAGACGTGATTCAGAAGTTTCCGGATGTAGAACTCTAGATGTGTCTTTTTAAATAGATCTGCCTGGGTGGCTCAGTCAGTTAAGTGTCCAACTTTGGCTTAGGTCATGATCTCACGATTCGTGGGTTCGAGCTCTGTGTCAGGCTCTGTGCTGACAGCTAACTCGGAACCTGGAGCCTGCTTCAGATTCTGTGTTTCCCTCTCTTTCTGACTCTCCCCGGCTCACACTGTCCTCACACTGTCCCTCTCTCTCTCTCTCTCAGGAATAAATAAAACACATTAAAAATTTAAAAAAAAAAGATAGATTTCAGAAGTCCTTGGCCCTCTGCTCTGGATAAGAACAACAGACCTACTACTTTGTTACCGATTTACTTGGTGTAGAGCTGATATTTGGTGTATACCTGACAATTTGTGTCTCGTGAGTTAAGAATTTTGAGAAATACATATGCATTGAATCCTTCAAAATTTCTGGCATGATATATGCATGCTTATTCATTCTCTTACATTTGTATTGCACTTTACATCTTGCCAAGTGCCTTCATTTTATACTTCCCACCAGCTTATGAGATAGATAGGCCATGGTGATGTGTGTGGATTGGCAAGTAGGTTCACTGCTCATGAGTCCCTGTTGAGAGGACATGTGGTACCTCAAACTTGGTCCACACAAGCATAAAACTCTGAACCTGTACCAGGCCGGATTTGCCCAGAGGGGACATTTAAAATTTTTTTATGATTATTTTTTATTTACTTAAAGTTTTTTAATGTTTATCTTTTTATGGAGAAGTGGGGAGAAGGAATGAGTGGGGGAGGGGTAGAGAAAGAGGGAGAGAGAGAATACCAAGCAGGTTCTGCACTATTAGTGCAGAGGCCCGATATGAGGCTTAAACCCATGAACTGTGACATCATAACCTGAGCTGAAATCAAAAGTCAGATGCTTAACTGACCGAGCCTCCCTGGTGTCCCCAGAGTGGACATTTTATAATCTTCACCAAGGTGTGCCATGGTCTAGCAGTAACACTGAGGTAAGCAAACTAGGATTATTATCCTCACTTGTGACTTGAAGAACTTGAGACGTTCAGGGAGGATCACTAGCTTTTTCCAGGTTTCACAGATAATGAGTGGCCAGCTGAGACAAAGTAACTTGGCTTAATCCAGTGCTTTTTCTGTCATACTAGAAATCCTTCTTGCATATTCTTCACATAATTCCACCAAAATATTTTAGCAAATATTCCTGTTGTTAACTGATACTGGTTCTTGGCCATAAAACTACACAGAAAGATTTTCTCTTTCTCATTAATCAGGAGAAACTCCGTGAACTCTGTGACTTGTGTTAGAAAACAATCATGCAAACAAAGCAGCAGTATAATAACTTTTGAAATTCTGGACTATACAACACATCCAAATTAACAAATGGGAACATCATCGAAGTTTCTTGGAGTTTTCGTAAAGACAATGATGTATATAAGATCAGCCTTAATGATATGATTGTCTTGTGATGTCATGGAAGCAGTGCTTGGCTGGAGGTAAGGAAACACAACTTGGGTCCTAGGAGTCGCCCTGACTTCATCAAACAAAAGAATTTATATACTTGTAATATGAGTGAATCAATCCTTAAATAAGAGTATTGTTAAATAGAAACAATTATCCAAATATATAAATATCCAAATACTTATCTGACAAGATAATAAGAATCTGTATTCTTTCAGATGTCAGTTTTGTGTTTGTTACTGAATTTTTATGTGAGTCAGTTGTTGCTGGTAAAGAAAAACAAAGCCCCTCTCCGTAACATAGGCCCTTTCTACTTAAAGTATGGTGCCAGAGCTAGTGACCTCAGCATCATTTGAGAGTTTGTTGGATATGAGGATTCTCAGGTCCACCCAAACCTTATAAATCAGAATCTGGATTTTACCAAGAGCCTCAAGTGGTTTCTGTGCATGTCACAGTTTAAGAAGCGCTAGTCTGGAGTGATATGTGTTCCAGCACTGACATAAAATTATATTAGGATACAGGTAAAAGTGGCTGTTTATCAGTTTCCCAGAGAGGGCATCAGTATATCAGCATACCAAGAATGTCCTTGGAACATACCACTGTTCATCAGTGGGAGAACTCTGTGATAGCAGATAGTGTTTAACATTAAGAAACATCCCAGGGTGCTTGGGTGGCTCACTCACTTGAAGGCCTGACTTCAGCACAGGTCATGATCTCACAGTTTGTGGGTTCGAGCCCCGCATCAGACTCTGTGCTGACAGCTCAGAGCCTGGAGCCTGCTTCAGATGCTGTGTCTCCCTCCCTCTCTGCTCCTCCCCTAGTCATGCTCTGTGTCCGTCTCTCAATACTAAATAAACATTAAAAAATATATTAAAAAGAAGAAAAGAAACATTCCTCATAGGGGTGCCTGGATGGCTCTATCATTTAAGTGAGTTTGCTTAGTTCATGATCTGTGGTTCATAAGTTCCAGCCCCACGTCGGGCTCTGTGCTGACAGCTCAGAACCTGGAGCCTGCTTCTGATTCTGTGTCTCCCTTTCTTTCTGCCCTTCCCCCACTCACACTGTGCTTGTCTGTCAAAAATATGTAAATATTAAAAAAAAAAAGAAAGAAACATCCCTCTTCATGTTCTATCTGGTACACACCTTGGAGAGCACCATTTCCACGGCTCTTTCCACTTTAAGGCTCTGAGGTGATGAGGGCCCATGTCATCCATTCTGGAGCATAACTTGTCATCTGTTTGAATAGACACACAAGCTCATTGGCGTTATCTGGGTGATGGAGGCTGTTCTGTGCAATCACTTGTGCCTTTCAGATTTTTTGATGCTTTCTGCTATCCTGGCTTATAGGGGGAAGGATTTTGACCCTTCTCTTCCAGCCAAGAGGATTTCTGGCTCTTACTTCTTCATGCCTTCTTCTGGTCTGGCCAGACCTCTGTATTCTGGTCTGAATACTCTTGTCAAGTTTCTCTTGTGCCTTCTTGTTCTTTTTGGACATCCTGATGCTCATCTGAGCACCCCCTTCCAGTTGTGAAAATTCTTTATCTTCTGGCTATTCCTGAAGGTGGACTGTACTCTCCATGCTCTAGGTGGCTGCATGTCTGCTGTCAGTAGGGCTGTTCCTCCCTGTGGCTGAACCCACCTTCTGTTCTTCTCTTCCAGCTTTCCTCTGCTTCAAGCCAGTCTGCAAATCTTCAGCGTCCCTTGCCCTGCATGAGGCCCATCAGACCCTCTGCTGTGCAGTGAGCATGAGAGTGTGAATGTGCCACACAGCAGGTAAGGCTGTGAGCACATTAGTCATGGAGGGCTGAATTTAGTTTCAATGTCAGCTGTCAGAATAGCCAATTTTGCTAAATAAAAGCATAAGCCACACACAGTCTAATTTGATTAATAGAAACATCTGAATTTCACAATGAAATCATTTTATGATCCAATCGGTTGTAGAAATGAAATTATGTGCCTTAAGCTCCTAGCAGGATGCTTGGTCTACAGCAGGTGTGTTAATAAGTGCTTGTTCTCTTTTCTCCTGGCAATTAGCTCAAATAAAATTGAACTGAGCTGCTTTGATGTGGGGGGTAAACCTGGCTTTAGTGTGTGTAATTTCTCTGTGTTCCTG
The DNA here is from genome assembly GCF_003009895.1 of Hyaena hyaena. Lineage (NCBI taxonomy): Eukaryota > Metazoa > Chordata > Mammalia > Carnivora > Hyaenidae > Hyaena > Hyaena hyaena. The sequence continues at coordinate 64,003 of NW_024082395.1, forward strand.
GGGGGCTTATATTAAGCATCATAAGAAAAATCTGAGGCCATTAAACTCTACTGGACAGCCCAACCATTACAGTCAGCAGCACGTCATCAAGAAAAGTCATTATTTTTTTTGATAATGATTTTCCTGTAATTGATAAAAACTGCAGAACAGTCTTTGCAAAACCCAGGGTCTCTCTAGAAGTGTGATGCCAGCTTGCGAATGAACAATGTGCATTCTGTGCAACTTGGTTCAAATCATTGAGCATCTGGTTTATACAGATAATAGGGAGCATTTGTCCAGACACCTGGCATGTGCAAATTGCTTCTCATTTTTATACTTGCAAATGAGGAATCCAAGACCCCTGCAAGGTTATGAATAAATAACAGGGGTAAAGGCTTACAGACCAAAGTCATCATTAAAATAAACAAGCTCTTCCTCAAGATTTAACAAGACAGCCACTCTCTAAGTAGTGCATTCCCAGTTCTTCATTGTCGTATCTGTGGCTTATGTTCACTGGTCATCTCTTTCTCTCTTATTTTGGGGGAAAAGGGATTGTCCTCATTTCCTCATTTTGATGTCTGAATGTCTGACAGATGGTGCACTAAGGAAATACAATTTAATATAGTGAGTTTGGTTAGTATGAGAATGAGGTTAGAGGCCTTTGACTTTCTATCCTTGTCAAAGTCTCTTAAAAGAGTTGTCCCTGGACAAAATTGTAAGTGCATCCTACCATTCTGTGACATTCCTCTTTCTCAACCCTGCCTTTTCCCTTTTGGGGGATTGCCTCCCTCAAGTGTTCTTCTTCTTCTTCCCCTTTTTGAAAACATGTTTTCAGGAGAAATGCAGAAAAACTCATACTAATGAGCAGACAGCTGTTAAAACCATAATATATTCTGTTTTGCTGAGAATATTGGTATTTTTAACTGGAGACAAGAAGCCACATGTCAAAGAAAAAAAAAGGAATCTGTTAATTGCAGAAAGTTAGGCATTAGTGAGCAGGTGGAGAAAATATTTAGATGGGGGAAGGAGATCTTAAGTTCTGTTCATGCCACACAGGTTCCACACCTGCTTTGCCTACACATAAGAATGACTGTTTTGCAGGGTTGGAGAGTCCGGACAAGTGAAATGGTGGAGGAGACGAGTGAATATATGTGAGGATAAGTGGAGGAAAAGGAAAAGGAGGAATATTTGCATAATGCTATGGGGTTCAAGTTGCCTTATTAGTTAATAAATTAGGGCTTTAGTCTAAGAGATGGAAAACAAGGATGCTTACAATCCCTACCTAATACCATAGAGGCTATCCTCAAAATCTCGTGTGCTTGCAATGTAAAGACATTCTTTTGAGGACATTCTTATGTACAAGCTTCCAATAATTATTCATTTGTTAAAAATATTTTCATTTGTTTCAATTTGGAGTTGCTTCAAGTAATGCCCTTTTGTAAAGACAATAAACCTTTGGTAGTAAAAGTTAATCAGATATAACATGGTAGCCAGCTTCCAAGATGGCCCCGTGAACTCTTGCCTGCTCATGTTCATGTCCTTGTGTTATCTTTTTCTACATTGAATATTGTTGATCTGTGTAGAATAGATCAAGAAGAATATTATGGAAGTGACACTGTGTGTCTTTTGCAACATTAGGTCACAAATCCATAGAAGCTTCTGTTTTGTACCCTCTGTATCACTTGTTCTGGAGGAAATCTGGTGCCATGTAATAAGAACACACAAGCAGCCCCAGTGGAAAGCCCATGAGGGAAAGAAGAAGTAAGGTCTCCTGCTATGAACCAGCTCCAACTTGCCAACCAAATGAATAACTCCTAATGGAAGCAGATTCTTAAATCTCAGTCAGGCCTTCAGAGGACAACTCAGCAACATCTTTTTAAATTTTTTTTTTAATGTTTTTATTTATTTCTAGGAGAGAGAGAGACAGCATGAGCAGGGGAGGGTCAGAGAGAGAGGGAGTGACAGACTCTGAAACAGGCTCCAGGCTCTGAGCTGGCAGTCAGCACGGAGCCCGATGCGGGGCTTGAACCCACGAACCGTGAGATCATGACCCAAGCGAAAGTCGGACGCTTAACCGACTAAGCCACCCAGGCGCCCCAACTCAGCAACATCTTGATTACATTCACATCAGAGAGCCTGAACCACAACTACCTACATAAACTTCCAAATTCCATACTCAAAAAAGCTATCGATGATGTTTATTGTTATTTAAGCCAGTGATTTTCAGAGTGATTTGTTACATAGCAATAGATAACTAATGCGTATAGATACAGCAAGGATCTAGGCTAGCAGTTTGGATGGTAAAGTTACTTCATTAATCAAGTTAATCATTAATCATTAATCAAGTCAATAAATGTGACTCAGTAGACTATTATAGACAAGCATATTGTATTATAGACACTGCAGTCAGAAAAAAAACCCACAGTGTCCCCAGTTCTGAGATAATTTAGGGTACAGTTGGATAAACAAAGTTCATCCATATCACCAAAGAGAAGAGCACAGGAAAAGATGTGCTTGTGTTCTACAGATATTATGTATAGAAGGGAGGTCAGTGTTGAGTATACCAGACAGATAATTAATGACTTGTGGAGGAGGGGGCACCAGAGATGTCCCACAAAAGAATCAGGACCATGTCAATGGATTCAAGAGAGGTTTTTCTGGTGGGAAGAATGTAATCTTAAGGTATGGTGATGGATATGAGCAAGCTCATTAGGGGAGGTTTAGTGGGTGTCAGTGTGTGTGTTTATGTGTGTGTGTGTGTGCACGTGCACATGGGTCTAGACAAATCTTAAAGGATAGTTTCCGATTTTTTGATCTTGGAATATAATCTAAGAAGTAGAAAAATATTAAAGACTCTTAAACATTATAAATAATTTTGGAATCAGATTTTAAGAAACCTCATTTGATTTTAGACTATAGGATGCATTAAGAGGAGGTAAAGATCACTGAGAGGTTCCCATGGTGATGCTGTTTTGCTGTGCTTGGGCTGACCACTCCTGGATTAGTAAGGTAATGACAGATCTAAGAAGTATTTTATTAGTCTCCAGCTCTCCTATTAAACTGCAAATAATCTCCACAAGTAGAGGGACCATGTCTGCCAGAATCTTTGTCATTTCTCCAGTGCATTTTATTGCACACCTCTAAGTGAAGGATGAGACACCCAGTATTTTGTTCTTGTCCTCTGCTGTGTATGTTCTGTCACTGCCTAGAATATCCCCATACTCTCCATTTCTCTTCCTGAACAGCTTTTTATTGCATACCTCATATTCTATCTGTCCAGGAAATAGTTAATGTAACCAATCTAAGACTGTTGTCTTTAGAACAGCTGCTTGCATGGTTGGCCCTCAGCTGGGGTGAGGAATATGAATTTCTGGAGAGTTCCCATCATTCCCTTGCTGTTAAGAGTGGTCGGTAGTACCTGTGCTGTTTGTACATACAGTGTTCATACTGGACACCTACTTACTTCTGGGAGTCTTGAAATTTGGTATGTACTCGGGAGACAGTGCCTATGTGGCCAGACCCCAGCAAAAACTTTGGGCATTCAGTCTCTAGTGAGTTTCCTGATAGACATCATTCACACATGTTATCACAATTCATTGGCAGAGGACTTAAGCACATTCTGTGTGACTCAATGGGAAGAGGACTCTTGGAAGCTAGCACCTGATTTCCTCTAGCCTTCTCTTCATGTGTCTTTTCCCTTGGCTGATTTTGTTTTGTTTCCTTTTCCTACAATAAATCATAGCTGCAAATACAACTATTTGCCAAGTCCTACGAATCCGAGCAAATCATAGAAGCTGAGGGTGGTCTGGAGGACCCCTGACCTGCCATCTGTTGGCAAATTCTATCAGCACTGCCCTCAAAATATGTATTGAAAATGACAATTTCTCATGTTCTCCTCTGCTTCCACCCTTGTCAAAAACATCATCTCTCTCTTAGCTGATTTTCCTAACCAGTCTCCCTCTTTCCACTCCTCCTTTTTTTCAGTATTAGAGCAGAGTGAACTGATTAAAATGTAAACATGACTTGTTTGTCACTCCTCTGCTCAAATCATCCAATGACCAGACATCCCGTGCAAAGAAAAAGCATAGTACTCACATGACATAAACAGCCTGGCTTCCCATGGCCTCCCAGCCTGCATATCGTCTTTTTCCAACCTCATTCACTTCCCTCCAGCAAGCAGGTTTGCCTGCTCTTCCTCACAAGCCTGTTCCCCACTCAGAGGCTTCATACCCACAGTCATTCTATCCTGTGATGTCCTGCCCAGGTATATCTTTGTGGCTAAATCCTTCACTTCCTTTAGACGTTTTATCAAATATAACCTTCTGTACAAGCCCCTCCCTGACCCCCCTACCTAAAATGTCAGTCCCTCTCTATTGTCGTCTTCTTTCTTTACTTTTCTTATGAACACTTATCTAATGCATGGCCTCTTTATCCTGTTTATTATCTGCATGTCTGGAATGTAACTTTCAAGAGAACAGGGACTTTTGTCACTTGTGTTCACTGATGTGTCTCCAGTGCCTAAAACCGTTCCTGACATCCTGACATAGAGAAGGAGCTCCATAAACACTTGTTGAATGAATGCATAAAGTAATGAATGAATAATACACAACTCTGCCCCAAATCACACCTTCTCTGTACAGCTCTTCCTTATTTCTCAGCACCTTTTGTATACACTTTTGTTTTTGTAATTTATTTCATTCTCCTTGGTTGCTACTTCTAATTGACAGTTATTGCCTGATTCTATTTATAGCCTCTGCACCTAGAAGAGTGCCTGGCATGTTGTAATGGTCAAAACAACAGCAACAACAGTAACAACTCTATTTATTTATTTATTTGTTTGTTTTTTAATTAAAACTTTTTTTTTAAATGTTTTATTATTTATTTCTAGCAGAGAGAGAGAGAGAGAGACAGCATGAGCAGGGGAGGGTCAGAGAGAGAGGGAGTCACAGACTGAAACAGGCTCCAGGCTCTGAGCTGGCAGTCAGCACAGAGCCCGACGCGGGCCTCGAACCCACGAACCGCGAGATCATGACCTAAGCGAAAGTCGGACGCTTAACCGACTAAGCCACCCAGGCGCCCTAATTAAAACTTTTTAAAAAATTTTTTTCCTTAAGATTTATTTATTATTGAGAAACAGAGAGAGACAGAGCATGAGCAGGGGAGGAGAAGAGAGAGAGCGAGACACAGAATCTGAAACAGGCTCCCGGCTCTGAGCTGTCAGCACAGAGCCTGACATGGGGCTCGAACCCACAAGCTGTGAGATCATGACCTGAGCTGAAGTTGGATGCTTAACCAATTGAGCCACCCAGGCGTCCCAACAATAACAAATCTTAAGTCATTGAATGCATGAATGAATGAATGAATGAATAAGTTTTTCTTGTGATGTGAAACTGCTTTCCAAATGAATATTCCATATTATACTGCAATTAGCAGTATATGAGTAAAGCACTTCCATTCGGGCAAGTCAGGATTTGGGTTTGTTGAGCTAACTAGGTCAATCATGCTAAGTGGTTATATTGTATTTTTGTTTGTTTCTTTGATTGCTATTGCTTAACAATTATCAGTGCTTTTTATTAAATCTGTAAATCTATTCTGCTTGACCTAATTTGTAGTTTATTGTAGAAATAATGAAAAAAAGAAAGTTTCCAAAGAATATGGAAATGAATTGTTTTTTTCCATCAACGGGCTTGGAGAGTTTGTGAGTCACAGTCCCAGATGCCTCCAGTGCCAGTCAGGCAGCGTAAATGAGTGAACCTGGATGTGAATGCCCTGTTGGTGAAGACAGAATGTGCATTCTCTACCACTCACTGCAGCTGGTACTCAGTACGGCTAATTGGTGCCATGCAGGGAAGTGGGTTCGTTGTTGCCAAAGTTGCTTTTCCAAAATTAAATCCATCATTTCTTAGGCCTCCTGGTGAAAACCTGGAGGTGAAAGTACAGAATAACATCAGTGGTAAAAATAATCACCTAAAAGATAAAGAAATGGTAAAAAGCTATGAAGTAATCAACAGCATATGGTAACAAGAGAAGCTGTGATACAGATTCAACACCCCTGAGAGTGTTGAACATAGTATGTGTTTCATAGTCAGGCCTCTGGCAAACACTGGAATGGCTCATGATGATTAAGAATTAATTTCTCTTTCCTCCCTCCCCACCGCCCACCTTCTATCAGACTTCCAAATTGTAACAATCACATGTCGTTGGTTAAAAGCCGTTCTTAGGTTTGGTTTGGAACACGGTGATTCATTTACAATCACTCTCAGACTCCTGATAGGTGCAGAGGGGGAGCTTCTGGCCAGAGGAAGGCTCGTGTGCTACACATTTCATCAAGCACACAAGATGGCAGAATGTCTCATTTCCATTGCCAGCTGCCCCGTGCAAGCGTTGTCCTGGAGGTTTTGCCTTAGAACTAGAGTCTTGATCTCTATTTTTGAGGAGATCACTTTGTTTTCAAAAATTTGCCTGACAGAAAAGGGGAGTGACATGAACATGACACGAACAGCACAGGATGGACCACCGCTCAGACAGGTCCCTCGGTGGTGGTTCTAGCTGCTGTCTGAGGGGCAGGCAGCACCTGCTCCATGGACTTCAAGTTCTCGTCTCAAAAAGATGCTTGAGGAGCCACCAAATGCACGTTGAGACCCTTCCCAAACTCTGTAGGTGACATTTCCAAAGCTCAACTCTTGGCAACCACCTTGTGTTAATCTTTAGAAAAATTTTTTTCCTTCTTAAAATAGGAGCTTTCCTGTAGCTGCCAGGGGATCTCGTGACACAAGAACAGCCTGCGCATGCCTTTTTCTGAAAATATCTAAAGTGCTTATGACAACTTAAAATTCCAGAGCAGGCAGTGTTGGTTGAGTTCAAGGCTGTCAAGCAGGTGCAGGGGCAAGGATGTAGAAAAGGTTTGTCCTGCCTAACGGGAGTTTGCACCAGCGATGCATTGTAGGGGCTTACTCAGTTCTGCTTAGGACATGATTATTATGTTGGTATATTAAGAAAATTACCCAAACCCATTTTCATAATATCAAGTAATGACTGTACTTTATCACAGCACTGTTGCTGTGTCGTCTAAACATTATTGCCTTATCCATCATCCTGGTAGCATTGTTTTCATATCCGACCTCTCTTTCATTTCCTCTCTCAAACAAGGCAACAAGTAAAATAAGCTCCTTTAACCGCCTGTAGGCAAAACTTTACAATAATGGACTTTACTTCTCTTTAAATATTTTCAAAGTTTAGATTTAATTCCTTGATGTTTGAGTGAGGTCTTACCTTGTATATACCCTTGTCAAAGACATAAAGCTGTTTAGGAAGTGGTTATGGCTCTTCTCAAATCAAAATAAAAAACCAACAGGAGAGCACAATAATAATATGCTGAGAACTGGTTATTAATTTGTAAGAATATGTGAGATTCAGAAGCTGCTATGTATCAGATACAGGCTTGGTAGTTTAAAAACATTCATGGTTTCTATAAATCTACCTTGTTCAGTGAGTATTGTTTCTCTTACAAATTCGAAAGCCAAACAAAAGCAAGTGGTAAGAGACAGAATGATTTCTATCAACCTTGCTATGTGAAAGTGCATATTTTCTTTTTGCAAAGAGCAGAAGAGATTAAGGTACATCTACACAGATAAGTTACACAGTGGCATTGAGGCTTTTTGATATTGCAGAAGAAACAAGTTCAGCACACCAATTCATTATCATAATGATTATACTGTGTTCAGCTTTAGTTGCTCTTCATAATGACATTGATTATTTTAATCTCAGGATCATGGGCCTCCACATGAGTTCTGTGTCCTTTAAAACAGACCTCTTGGGGATGCATTGAAAAAGGGAATCAAATGTTTCAGTGGCTCTTTCCTTTGAGTTCCCTTGAGAGCATCTGGCACTGTTTTAAAACATTTTCAGTGGTGACAACTTTTTAGTCTTTTTTTTAACCTTTTAGTCTTTGAGGCCTGATTTTGAAAAAGTGAAGTAAAGAGGACAAAAAGGGGAAAAAGCTACCCAGAGCTAAGTCTAGAGGATATGATAATAACTACTTTATTTGAGCTTTCATTGAGATGTGAATATAAAATAACATCCATGATTTTCCCTTCCTTCCCTCTTTCCACCCTTCGTCTCTTCCTTCTCCTCTTCTTTCCTGGGTCACAAAATGCTTCTGTGAAGGACTTTTCAAAAATGGTTCTTTTGCATGTAGAATGTCTGAAATTAGTAAATATTCTCCTATGTGACACCTTTGAATACACAGCAAATTGTAAGTTCTAGTGTGTTTGTAAAAAAAAAACAAAAAACAAAAACAAAAAATAAAAAACAAAACAACCCCCACCCCCCCCAATCCCTCCTTATCATATAGTTAATCCTGGTGAAAATATCATGTCTGATTATCTATCCTTATATACAAACTACCTGAAAACAGTAATGAAAACAGAAATCATCTTACTATGCACACTGTCCAGGAGTCAGAGAATCAGGCAGGGCTGATTCCTCTCCACCCCATTGTAGTGGGGGCCTCTCCCAGGTAGCTCATGGGGCACTGCCTGCCACCACAGTTCTGGCTGTGATCTGAGTACCTTGGTTCTTTTCTGTATTGGAGATGGCTTTTTTCACTCACATGTCTAGAACCTGGTCTAGGATGATTAGAATATCTGGCGCTGGCTGGTCTTTTCTCCCCATGTGGCCTCTCAAAATGTCTAGCTCCAACTTCCTCACGATGTGACAGTCTTGGCAGCAGTGGCTGGCTTTCAAGAGAGGGAGCATTCCAGGAAGCAAGAAGTGAAGCTGCCTCTCTCGTAGGCCTGGGCCCGGGAACTGATATAGCATCTCTGCTGCCAATTTCTTTGGGTAAAAGCAGTTCAAGAGAGCCAGCCTGGATTCAAGGCTCAGAGGCACAAGCCTCAGAATTGAAAAAGAATGTCAAAGAATTTAGGGGTTATCTTTAGTCTCCCACAATACCTAAGGCTGGCTATCCAAGTAGATAGGACATATATCTTCTGGATTCTTTTCTTTTAAAAACATGAGAAATGTTCAGGGTGTTCCATAAAATATTAACTGTAGATTTATCTCAGAATACTGCATATTGATGCTCAGAATCTAGGTACATTTGTTTTAATACATTTATTTTAATATAGAATTAATATTAAATATTAATTAAAAATTAATATTCTTAATGTTTATATTTACATTCTAGAAAGTAATCAATCTGCAAGTTTTGAATACTTTATTTGGAAAAAAATCAGCAGATAGATTAATACAGTTTACCTGTAATATATTATAAATCATGTATTCCTCTCTACCTTGTTCATGTTCATTTTCTTTCCTGAGAAATTCTACTTATACCAAAACTTACTTTGCTTCCTGCAATTTTTATCTATCCAACAAAATCCATGTCTTTGGTTAAGCCTTTTGTCATCCCCAAGTCATTATATTCTTTATTTCTTCTTACTGTAACTTTTTTTGGACTTGTGTTATGATTCTTCTCATACTTTACCTTGGATTAAAGCTATTTATTTGCTCATTATCTTTTCACCCCTGAAAATCTCCTAAGAGGTGGAACTATTTCTCTTTTATTTTTTCATCTGATGCTCTGCTTTAGTGTGGTGTCTTGCCCAGAGTAAGTGCTTCAGAAGAATTGCTTAAAATAAATTATTGCAAGACTAATGCATAAGGGTTTCTGTTGATTGTGCTGCTTTTACAGAAAGATCAATTCTTCTAAAAGATGTGGTAAATTGAGCACTTAACCTGGCCAGGACAATGTCAAGTGCTTTACACACAACATCCATTCAGTGGTTGTTAGTACAATGCCCCAGCACTTGCCTAAGCACTATGCTAGGCAAACAACTAAATGCAGCTTCTTCACTTGACGAACACTCATTCTGGTGGAGAAATTGGACATCACACAAGAAAGCAGAAGATAATCATTTAATAGAATTGTGATAAGTGCTATTCCAGAGAAGAACAGTATGCTAGGAGAACATAGAATAGGGAGATCTAAGCAGGCCAGGGGGTGGTGGTTAAGGAAGGCTGCCATGTGAAGGTGACTTTTGAGTGAATTTTTAAGGATGATGGTAATTAACAAAAAGGGTAAGAGGGCAAGAATGCTGGGCCTGTTAGAGAATGGAATCAAATGATGTTTGATTACATATTAGTTGACCAGGTACCTAGTGGAGGAAGATAATATCAGGCAGAAGAAAGTTTGTGTAAGGGCCTGAGGTGTGAAAGAGCACAGGACATTGGAAGAACCAAAAGAGAGTCAGTGCGGCAAAGGAGATACTGGTTGGGATGCCTGGGACATGCCCCTCAGGGGCCACACAAAAGACTATTTATCCCAAGAAAAGGGGGATCCAGTGAAATAATTTAAGTGGCCTGTTATGATTTGTGATTTCAAAAGAATTTTTAACGTTCACTGTAACAATTTACCCCCACTTTCAAAATGAGGAACTTTCCCAGGGTCACAAATAAATAGAGTGACGAAGTGGCAAAGCTCTCAGATCCCAGATTCAGTGCTTTTAGATCAAAGACTATTTGCGAGTACCATTCCTCTTTAAGTGTAGGTGTAGTCCAGTTCCTCTTTTGGACACTTGATCTACCTTTCAGGTCCATTAGAAAGAAACTGTAACTTCTGTACGTTTGTCATGGCGTCCCCACACTCTCCATTCTCGATAGACACGGGGTCATCGTTAGAGAGGCAAACAGTTGATGGACATTTCCAAGTAGCACCAGAAAGCTGCACCTACATAGTAAGGGCGGCCTTTTCTGGGTAGATGTGTGCAATGTTCTCTGTCCATACAGTGCCAAAGCAGGCTAGGATTCTCTCTGCATTGTCATTGTGGAGTAACAAACCACATATAAGCACACACCCGGACTGCAGAAGGAAGCCTGCCTTAGGAGCTGAAAATACCCAGATTGAAGTGCTGTTTTGGCTTAGTCCCAAATCCTAGACTAAAATTTCTACTTCTCTGATGCTCTTAACTTCACGGAGCTTAAGTTTCCTCACCTGTGAGAGGAGCGTGGTGACCCTTACTCTAAGGTGGTGTGATGAAGGCTAATGAGACATTGTAAAGTGACTGCAATCTATTAGACATCTATAAATGAAAACTATTATTGCTGTTACTATTAGGTTTTGTGTCCTCTGGTTACCAGGGCAGAAATAATTGCTGTTTGAACATCAACCTGATTCTTTTCCTCTTGACTACAACTTTGTGTGCAGTGGAAAGAATAATGCTCCCCCGCCCCCAAAAATGACCATGTTCTATGTTTTGGAACCTGTGGACATGTTAAATTACATAGCAAGGACTTTGCCCATGTAATTACGTTAAGAATTGTGAGTTGGAAAGATTATTCTAGTTTATCTGGGTGGGCTCACTTTGGTTACAAAGGTCCTTATAAAATGGAGGCAAGTAGGGTAGAGTTTAAGAGAAAGATTCGTAGCTGCTATGCTCTGACTTTGAAGGAGGAAGAGAGGACCAGGAATCAAGGGGTACAGTGGGTCCTAGAAGCTGGAAAATACAAGGGCATGAATTCTCCGCTCAAGATTCCAGAAGGAACACATCCTTGCCAACATCTTGATTTTAGCCCAGTAAGATCTATTTTGAAAATCTGACCTCCAAAAATATAAATTTGTTGTTTTAAGCCATTAAGTTTGTAGTAATTTGTTACAGTAGAAATAAGATACTAACACATGATAGAAGAAATAGTTTTAGCTGGTAAAATTTTATGTTCAAAATTTGTGCACAGAAAGACGTCTTATTTGTGTGTGTGGGCCTTAAACAATTATCTGCTCATATTGATTGATGGTGCTTTTACCAATGAGGAAAAAACATGCACTGCACATAAATTCATTCCAGCAATCACTTTATTTCTCCTTTTCCTTACCATGATATTGTTTTCCCCTTGTTTGTTTTAAGAGTAGTCAAAAAATAATAAACTAGAAAGTTTTTTGAGAAAAGGATTTCCCAAAAGGTTTCTATGTCTGGCATGATGAGACTCCCACAATGAAAATTATAACTAGAAAGCACAAAGCTCTTCAAAGTTTATGCAGAATGAGAGCTTGGCCTCTTAGGCAGGATACCATCTGTCCTCACCATGAATTTCTGCCAGAACAATTATTTGCCTGTCCTTGGAAGGTGATTTTTCAGGTAAGAATTTCCAGTATAATCTATTTCACTTAATATGGTATTTTAGAACTTTTGGATAATTCTGCATTATTCTTGGTACTGAATGGTTGAGTAATAAGATACACCATTTTAAAATGATTCTCTTCTTTCCCTCCATCCTTTCTTATTTTATAGACATGTAGCTATCTGATATCTCTCTGTAGCTAGTAACAGAGTGTTTTAGCTTGGCTGGACATAAATTTTCCAATGAAAACTTACGCCTGTTTTTGTACGCTTTTGCTTGTCAGAAAGTAGAATCTAAAACACCCTTACTTCTCCTGAATAAACATAGAGATAAAGATTATATTATGAAATTCAGTATAAGAAGAGTAAAATTCTAACTTAACATTAGGAATTATTGTATTTTCTTAAAGTTCATTAACTTTCTATATCTTATAGTTAGCCCGTAGAGTCTTTAAGACTATAATAACACCGTAGAAACAAGATGCCAAAGTTATTAATGTCCTTTAATTAGTGAATATTTCTCTTGAAACTCTTAAAATAAATTTGTCTGATAATAAATCATGGCTTTATATGTAAGCTGTCAATACTGCTCTATTTAATAAAGTGATGTTTTCTTTTTGTTTTTAATTTTAGAGAGAGTGTGTACAAGCAGAGGAGAGGGTCACAGGGGGAGAGAGAGAGAGGGAGAGAAAGAGGGCGGGGGGGGGGAGAATCTTATGTAAGCTCTGTGCTCAGCATGGAGCCTGATGCAGGGCTAGAACCCATGATCCTGGGATTGCATATATTTCACCTGAGCTGAGATCAAGAGTGGGATGCTCAACCTACTGGATCACCCACTCATCTCAATAAAGTAATTATTTCTATCAAGAAGAAAACTATTTGCTTAGAATGGTAATTTAGACCCTACCAATGAGCAAAATAGCTACTTTAATTGAAGCTTGTTATGACATCAGGTTTACTACAATAGAAGTTAAATTGCTTTAAAATCACATATTCTCTGCTCAGCACTAGAGATAGGACTGTGACAGACTGTTTACATTTGAGCTCTTTAGCAATTTTTACTTTCTTCCCATTTAAACATGCCTGAAGTATGCAATTAACTTCCATTTTTAACGCAGGGCATTACTTCCCTAGGTAAGGAGAGAGCAAGTCACGTTCAAATCAGGTTTGTTGGGTGTTACATGTGGTTTGGAAAATCTCACCTGTGATTATGATCCAGGGCTCCCCACCTCTCTACTCAACTCTCAATATGAAAAGTACCTATGTAGAATATCTCTTACTGTATAGCTGACTTTAAAGCAAACAGCCTTTCAGTGAGGCAAAGGATGATACCAAATATCATAATCCCAGGAAATGAGTTACTCTCTCTGGAAAGAAATAGCCAGAAATATCACAGAGAGGTGTGATAAAAGAAGAACTGTATTAGACATTGTCAGTACTCTGCCCATCTCTTCCCACCGTCACCTGTTCCCTGTACTCTAATCAAATTCCAAATGCATTTCTATGCCTTGAGGCTTTGCCCATATTCTAGAGATCACTTTGCTGACTGCTTAACTGCTGAGTTAAGGCTAGCTCCTTAACACATCCATCACTTCACATAACTACTAATTTTTCTTTTTGTATTGGAACACTTAAGATAGACGTTCTTAGCAGTTCTCAAGTATGCAATACAATATTGTTAACTATGGTCACCATGCTGTAGATTAGATCCATAGAACTTATTCATCCTATACTGGACATTTATCCCTTTTGACTAGTATTTCCCCATTTTTCTCACCCAGTCCCTGGCAACCACCACTCTACTCTGTTTCTGTAAGTTCAGCTATTTTTAGATTCCACATATAGGTGAGATCATACGTACTTGCTTTCTCTGCCCAACTTGTTTCTTTTAGCATAGTGCCCTCAAATTCCACTCATGTTGTTGTAAATGGTAGGATTTTTATGACTGAATTATATTCATAATATTTAATTATATGATCGTATAAATATATTATTCTATTATTAACAATATTATTGTGTGAATAATATATTAATATTTACTATTTATAAAATGTGATTATATATACACATATATACAAAATATATATATCTGTATGCATGTGTGTATATATACAATTGACCCTTGAACAACACCAGTTAGGACTGCGCAGGTTTACTTATACACAGATTTTTTTTGATAAACACAGTAAATGTATTTTCTCTTCTTTATGATTTTCTTTTCTCTAACATGCTTTATTATAAGAATATAGTATATAATACGTAAAACACAGCATATGTATTAATTGACTATGTTATTGGTAAGGCTTCATGTCAACAGAAGTTAGTAGCAATAACTACTAATTAGCTATTAGTAGTTAAGCATGTGGGAAGTCAAAACTTATACATGGATTTTTTACTGCATTGGGTGTCAGTGCTCTGAACCTCTTTGCTATTCGTGGGTTAACTGTGTGCACGTGTATGTGTATATATGTATATGTATATGTGTATAGTCACATTTTATTTATCCATTTATTTATTATTTATTATTGGACATTTAGGTTGTTTCCATGTCTTGGCTATTGTTAGTAATGATTGGGGTGCAGATATCTCTTCAAGATAATGGTTTTATTTCCTACAGCCATGTACTGAGAAGTAGAATTGCTGGATCATATGGTAATTCTATTTTATTTTATTTTTTTAAGGAAACTCCAAACTATTTTGTGTAATGGTGGTATCAGTTTACATTCCAATCAGCAGTGCATGAAGATTCTCTTTTCTCCACATCCTTACCAGCACTTGGTATCTCTTGTCTTTTTTTTTTTTTTTTAAATTTATATTTATTTATTTCTAGGAGAGAGAGAGAGAGAGAGAGAGAGAGAGACAGCGTGAGCAGGGGAGGGTGAGAGAGAGAGGGAGATACAGAATCTGAAACAGGCTCCAGGCTCTGAGCTGGCAGTCAGCACACAGCCCGACGCGAGGCTCGAACCCACGAATCGCAGATCATGACCTAAGCGAAAGTCGGACGCTTAGCCGACTAAGCCACCCAGGTGCCCCGGAAAAAATTTTTTAACATTTACTTATTTATTAAGAGACAGAGAGAGACAGAGTGTCATTGGGGGAGGGACACAGAGAGAGGGAGTCACAGATTCTAAAGCAGGCTCCAGGCTCTGAGCTGTCAGCACAGAATCAGACAGGGGGCTCGAACTCATGAATCGTGAGATCATGACACCAGTTGAAGTCAGATGCTTAACCAACTGAGCCAACTAGATGTCCCAGTATCTCTTGTCTTTTTGATAATAGCCATTCTGACTGGTGTGAAGTGATAGCTTATTGTGGTTTTGATTTGCATTTCTCTGGTGCTTAATGATATTGAACAACTTTTCATGTACCTGTTGGCCATTTATATGTCTTAGGAAAACTGTCTATTCAGGTCCTCTGCCCTTTTTGAAATCAGATTATTAGCGTTTCCTGCTACTGAGATGTATTAATTCCTTATGTATTTTGGATATTAACCCTTTGTCTAATTTATGGTTACAAATGTTTTCTCCTTTTCCATAGATTGCTGTTTCATTTTGTTGATTGTTTCCTTTGTTGCACAGAAGCTTTTTAGTTAGATGTAGTCCCACTTGTTTGTTTTTGCCTTTGTTGCTTTTGCTTTTGGTGTCGTATCTAAAAAGTTATTGTCAAGCCCAATGTCAAGGAAATCTTTTCTTATGTTTTCTTATAGGATTTTCACAGTTTTAGGTTTTACATTTATGTTTTTAATCCATTTTGAGTTAGTTCTTGTGAGTGGTGTAAGACAGAGGTCCAATTTCATTTGTTTACATGTGTATATCCAATTTTCCCAGTATCATTTATTTTAAAGCCATTCTTTCCTCATTGAGTAGTCTTGACTCTCTAGTCAAATATTAGTTGATTGTATATACATGAATTTATACAGATTTATCCAATTCTGTTCCATTGGTTTATATGTATGTTTTTATGCCAATACCACACTGTATTCATTACTACGGCTTTGAACTACAGTTTGAAATAAGGAAATATAATGCCTCCAGCTTTGTTTAACTTTTTCAAAATTGGTTTGGCTAATTGGGGTCTTCTGTAGTTCCATATACATTTGGGATTTTTAAAAAATATTTCTCTGAAAAAAATGGATTTTTTGATTAGGAATGGTATTGAACCTATTGATGGCTTTGAATAGTATGGACAATTCAACAATATTAATTCTTCTGATCCATGAACATAGGATATCTTTTCATTTATTTCTGTATTCTTCGATATCTTTCATTAGCATTTTATACTTTTCAGTGTAAGATCTTTCACTTCCTTGCTTAAATGTAGACGAACTGTATTTCAGAATGGGAAACACAAGCTCAAGCACAGTTATCAAGAGGCTCAGTGAAGGACAAAGGAAATACAAAGCCCAGATATAGAAATTCATTATTTGTTTCTTCTTATAGTTTCTTCTCAAAAGTAACTGTTTATATTGCTTGTGAAAATGGCAGCTGTGTTCCTGGGCATTTTAATGAGATTATCTGAATTCTGGGTCTTATTTATTTATTTTATTTTGTTTTTCTTTTTTTCATTGCAAAAATTATCATATAAGTAAGATGATGTACTCATGGTCATGGAAATTCCTTTTGAGAGGTACTAATTAAGAAGGAGGCTGGTTTTCTATCAGTTATTTTACTATGCTCTTCTTCCACCAAATAGGACCATAAAGTATGAACCAGAGAAAATATTTTTTTGATTAAAAAGTTTCAGTGTGAGAGAGCTAGAGTTGGTTCTGCATTATCAAAGTAATAACCTTGGAAATCAAGTGCTTCTGGCTGTAATAGCTCTGTTAATAATTCAACAGCTTTCTGTCTGTGGCATTTTAAAGAAGGCTTTTCAGATGGGTGGCCATATTTACAAAATGATTCACTCTGTCTTACTGTTCTGCAAATATGATTGCCATTTGACTTCAAGTAAGATTATTTTATTGTTTGGGTGTAGGCTCTTCTTTAAACTTTTCATCAGACATTACAATATCTGTCTTTTAGCTTCCTGATAATTTTCTTTTTTCTTTTCTCAGCCCTACTGAAAAAGAGAAATGTCCAAGGCAAACATGTTGGCTGGCGTTGGTATTAGATTTGGCCTTGATAGATGGCCTAAGAGTTGATGATCCTAGAAAAATGTTTGATTCAACACTGCTGGTTGTACTGGTAGCACAGTTAATCTACATTGACATCTGCACCAAGTTTTGTAGGATTGCTCAGAGTGGTGATATTTGAGTTGAAGCTCCAGTGACTGGAGTATTATACCAGTGAGATAAATAGTTTAGTCAAATTTACAAACTCAGGTGTAAAGTGTTTTGCATTTCTCTAATTCCTGGGAACTGTTAATTTACTTAAAACAAATGAAGTAGAAACCCTAGCTATTTCTTAAAGATAATATTTTTAATTATCCTCGATATCCCATCATGAACATTTAAAAGAAGTTCAAAGAGCACTATATATACCAACCTATCAGCTCATGAAATCTTGCTGAGGAAAAAATGGCAATAAACATTAAATATACAATTAAAACTGCTATACTGTAGCATTTTCTTAGGAAGCCAGGGAATGTATTACTCTGTCAGAGAAGTTACAGCAATGAATGATTAAGAAGGACAGGTATGCATTTTAAGTTCTGGTAAAAGTCTTTGCTTCATTTAACTTGGATTAGATTAATTGATTTAAGGTACTTGGTTGATTTTTTACTAATATAGAAAAATAAACCCTAATAATAAATCATTAAAAAAAAAAAAGGTTTCATTTGAAACAGGAATAAAAGCCACAACACTTTTAAACTGTTTGGAAAATAGGAATAGCAGAAAGTAGACATTCGTGAGTAAACTGGCTTAAAATTGATTTTCTTCTATTGTGAGTTACACATTACAAAAAATGCTTACAATTGTTTGAATTGTGTTTAGTTACATTAGTCTTTCTCCTGGAATGCAGAGAACACTTGTAGCCTTTGAGTCAGATTGTCTCTGGGGCAACACAATCCTCCTATTGGAAAAGGGAAGACGGAACGAATTAGAGCCCTTGCAAAAAGTGGGTAAGCAGGACAAATAAGGATGATAGCCGTGGGAGGATATAAGCGGCCACTAGTGTTATCCACCAGGATCTGTTAAATATTTCTGGCTAGTAAACAGAACCAGAGGAAAAGGACCATTTTCTTGAAGATTATCCCACTGCCTAAATCATGATAATGCTTTTGTAGACCCATCTGGCTAATCTTCTGAAGCCCTTCCAATGGTGCCTACCTTGAAGAATGTAGGACACAGGACTGTTTTAAATAGAGCTTTAAATATAGCTGTTGGCTAACTTAGATTCTTTGAGCTTTAGTTTTTCTTATCCATAAAATAAGTATCATTTTCCTACCCACTTCCAGGAAAGTTGTAAAAACCAAATAATATATATTACAAGACTTTGAAAATTGTCCAGTAGGGGTGTCTGGGTGGCTCAGTCGGTTGAGGTTCCAACTTCAGCTGGGGTTGTGGCTCCAAGTTCATGGGTTCAAGTCCCATATCTGGCTCTCTACTGTTAGTGCAGACCCCACTTGGGATCCTCTATCTCCCTCTCTTTCTGCTGCTCCTGTGCATATGCTCACTTTTTCTCTCTCTCTCTTTCTCTCAAAAATAAATGACCATTGGAATGCCTGGGTAGCTCATTCAGTGAAGTGTCTGATTTCTGCTCAGGTCATGATCCCATGGTTCGTGAGTTTGAGCCCCATATTGGGCTCTGTGCTGACAGTTCAGAGCCTGGAGCCTGCTTCAGATTCTGTGTCTCCCTCTCTCTCTGCCCTCCCCCGCTCACACTCTCTTTTGCTCTCTCTCTCTCTCTCAAAAATAAAAAAACATATGGGGCTCCTGGGTGGCTCAGTCGGACAAGCAGCCAACTTCAGTTCAGATCATGATCTTGCAGTCTGTGAGTCTGAGCCCCCCTTAGGGCTCTGTGCTGACAGCTCAGGGCCTGGAGCCTGCTTCTGATTCTGTGTCTCCCTCTCTCTCTCTCTCTGTCCCTCCCTTGCTTGCTCTCTGTCTCTCTTTCTCAAAATAATAAACATTAAAAAAAATTTTAAAACATCAATAAATAAATAAACATAAAAAAGGAGATTGTCAAGTAGTATCTAATTATAAGATAGTGATATCATAATACATACCTGTTGTCTGCCAAGGATATTTTTAGGTGCTTTATGTACATTATTTTATTTAATACTTAAAACCACTCAGTAAAATAGATAATATTATTATCATCTCTCTTTTATAGGTAATAAAAAACAGAGGTCACAGTAAGTGGTAGAGTCCAAGATTAATCTTGGACATTCTGGCTTGAGAAGCCATGAATCCCTACATTCCACTGCCCATTTTTCCTTATATATTCCCCATGATGATGATGACAGTGACACCCAGGATTAAAATAGTGAAGCTCACTTTTGATGATAATTATCTAACTTAGAAAATTGCCTTTTGGGTCAAAATATACCTGAATATCTGATAAAGTGACAGCAGGTACTCCCCTCTTATAAATTCTTAATCTTAGTGTGAAAAGAGCTAACCTGGGCAGATACCCTGAAATGTATTCCATCTCCTGTTTGTTTGTTTTTTTTTAAGTTTTATTTATTTTGAGAGAGAGTGTGAGCAGGGAAAGGGGAGGGGGGGAGAGAGAGAGAAAGAGAGAGAGAGAGAATCCCAAGCAGACTCCACACCGTCAGTCCAGAACCTGATGCATGGCTCGAACTCACGAACTATGAGATCATGACCTGATTCAAAATCAAGAGTCGGATGCTTAAGCCACTGAGCCATGCAGGCACCCACCACCATCTTCTATTTTCTAATTTTGATTTACATTATATACATTATGGAGTAAAACATTCAGAAGGACCTTACAGGTCAAGAAGTTTTCAAATTTCAGCAAATGGTTTGGATATATTGCAAACTGGGCCTGCTTTACTGCATGTTGCTTTGGGTCTTTGGAAAAGGGATGGGTTAAGCTTTTCCTGGTGCTCCAAATTTCACTGTCACATGCCTATTCTTTTTTGTCCCCTGGCAAAAATGTTAATATTCTTGGGAGAGGTCTAGTTTAAAGAGTTTTAAACTTTTAATAAGTTAATATAAGTGGAATATATCTGTCAGAAGTTTTTTTTCAAATCACAGCTAAGCAGTGAACTGTCCTCTGTTATAAAATATGCATAAGCCTTAAGTGGAAGACGAAGTGTAGAAGAAGTCTCATATTAAATCATTGTCCAAAGAAAGTAAGCTGTGGATAGATAGGAGGCAACCCAAGGGCATGGGAAGTCAGGTCAAGGAGAAAGTATTACTTAAAAGTATAGGGTATTTTGAATGAGGGTATGTGGAATAGGTATCACTAAACCAGACTTCACGATTTGGAAGCTTCACAAAAATTACTATATTTTAATATTCACAGATAAAGACAGGCTATATTTTGTATGCTTTTACAGGCAAAATGGACAACATATGAGAGATATCATCGAAAGAAGTGAGAATCATTTGTGTTTTTGGTGTGCCTTTGGAGAAAGAGAATGTTGTATTTTGGGATGCATTTCTTTATTAGGCTTTTTTATGTGTAAAAACAGAGATTGGCTCAAGTTCCTTAAAAACAAACAAACAAACAAAAGCAGTGTTACTTTAAGAATGCACTAGATCTAGAACTTAAACTGAGAAGGGTTGGAATCTAAAGCTATTACAGTATTGCCGACTCTCTCCAACAGCATCTGTGTGTCTGTCTGCCTTGTCACTGCTTCCTCAGGCCACAGTGACTCGTGGCTCTGCTCTCTACAGGTCCTTCTGGCTTTAGCTTCTCTCCTAACTACATCATTCTTACAGTACTTCCTGCACTGTTAAGTACAGACAAGGAAGTTGATGGACCATGTTTCCATACCAGTTTTCTTTGTAAGCTGTTGGCCAATTTATGGATCAAATGTTCTTGGGTTGGATAGGTGGGGAAAGAAGAGTGAAAGCCCTTAGTGCAAAATACATAGATCTAAGGGTTTCCTCCTACAGGGAATGAGAACAATTCATGACCTTTCCTAGAAAAAAGTGGCCAAACTGACCAAATGTTTCCTGACATCAGGCCAAACTTTGCGTTTAAATTATAGATATCGTATATGCCTACTTAACAAAATCTAGAAGTATAATGTCAAAACTTTAATTTTTTAATGTTTTTCTTCTGAGAGAGAGAGAGGGAGAGAGAGAGAGAGAGACAGAGCAGAAGTGGGGGAGGGACAGAGAGAGACACACACACACACAGAAACTGAAGCAGGCTTCAGGCCTTGAGGTGTCAGTCCAGAGCCCGATGTGGGGCTCAAACTCACGGACCAAGAGATCCTGACCGGAGCTGAAGTCAGGCACTAACTGACTGAGTCACCCAGGTGCCCCTAACCTCAAAACTTTAAATAAAAAAATTGAAATATACAATTAGGGGCTGAAACTGCAAAAGAAAAAATAAATAAAGCCACAGATATCACATTTCAGGTGAATGATTGATTGTCTTTGTAGATGAAAACAACCAACCAAAACCCAAAACACTAGATTACTTCCCCCAGCATCTTGGAATTAGCTGGTGTATGAACTCAATTGTGTCCCTCCAAAATTTTTCTGTTGAAGACCTAACCTCCAATGTGACTATATTTAGAGATAGAGAATTTAAGGAAGTAATTAAGGTTAAATGAAGTTGTAAACCTAATGCCCTATCCTAAGAGCTGCCCTGAGTACACATGCAAATCAAAAAGGACATGTGAGGTAAGAAGATGGTCCTTCTGCGAGAAAAGGAGAGAGGCCTCATGAGACATCAACCCTTTTGGCACCTTGATCTGGGACTTCCAGACTCCTGAAGAGTGAGAAGATAAATTTCTGTTGTTGAAGTCACTCAGCCAGTGATATTGTGTAGCCTAATACAACGAAGTTGACTTCTTATGGTTCTGATGTTTTTTATATCTTGCCTGATGGAACTATAGACTTACCAGATAAGACAGGCCCTGTAACATGTACATAGTTAAGTGATTTTGTGGGGCTACTTCTTCGTGTTTCATATTCAGCTTATTGCAGCGGATGACATTAATATGTAGAAGCCTGACTACAGAGTATACCTATCATTAGGATTGCTGTAGATAATAGCAATATAGTCTTTGCTTATTTACCAGTCTCTGTTTCTCACTGGGCCAATGGAAAAAATTCCATACTAAAGCAAAAACTGAAGTTGGTCTCCCTTTACATGTAGAAAAACAAACGATGTTATTTCTTTGTGACTGAAGATAAATTACTGCTAACACAGTCTCAGAACAAGGTACTTAAATCAAACACCTAAATGTTCTTATTGAGTTTCCTGTGCTCTCATTCCCAGCTTCCCTCAATCTGGGGTAAGAGAAGGTCCTACTAATGGTCATATTTCATATTCTGGCTCAGTCCCTTCCAGGTATTTTCTGGAAGCCCAGTTTTACTTACTTCAAAATTCTCTTCTTCAATTATTACTAATATTTTAAAGTGTGATATCAAATGTTAATATTTTAAAATTTTAAAAAAGAACCCTTGTTTTTTAGAGATACATATTAAAGTATTTGTAGATGAAATTATAAGGTATATGAAATTTGCTTTAAAACCCAGGAAGAGTTGAAGGATGGGAACTATAGCTATAATAGGTTTGGTTATGAGCAGAGAATTTTTGAAGCTTCATGCTTGGTATAAGCAAGTTCATTATATATATATTTTTTCAGATCTTTTATAAATTTAAAAATTTTCATAACAAGTTAAATAATTTTCTTCTTCCCAGAGCAAGAGATCTCAGGAGTGTGATAAGTGTGTTCAGAAAGGTTATTGCTAACTCATCAATGCCATCCTTGTATGTTGTATTTCCGAGTTTTGACTTAATCAATCCTTGTCCCTGTATTTCTTGTTTCTTTCATACTAAGGCAAGGATCTTCACTTTTTCTCTAGCAGCCACTTGACTGTGGTTATGATCTGTTACCAGTGACAGCTCGTAACATCTTCCCATCTACCCTTAGTTTTCTTTTTCTCTGTGTTAGGCTTTTTAGGGGATTATGGTCACCTTTCTTTTAGGGGTCTAGTATAGAAGTATCACTTGACTTCTTACAGTACTCAAAATTATTTCTCTTACTAATTCTCCTAACCATCCCTGTTTACTGTCTTCCCTCCTCCACCTCCAGTTAGTATTAGAGAAAGTTTTTGGTCCTAGATTCTCCATAGCTGCAGTGTACATCTATTCCCTCCAACACTCTCTCCTGGAGATCAAGGGTTGTTGACCTTGGTTCCCTAAATTCTGAAAGAGAAATCCTTATCTCTCATTTAGTACATGAATCTCAATTCAAGCAAAGCTCTATTGGCCTCATGTCATGCAGCCACCATAATTCATTTAGAGCCACCTGTATTATTAGTGTCTGTATGCACATGCACGTATGTGCGCACACGCAGGTACACACACACACACACACACTGGAAGGGGGGGTGCACAATAGAGTGAGTGTAATAGAATGCTTCTAACACCTTACTATGACTCTTAGCCAACTGAGCCACCCAGGCACCCCTTATTATGATTCTTGGTCAGTCCAATTATACATGATCCAAGGACTCAGTGGTGTACAAGGACACAGTGACATTCTGAGTAACAACTGATCATACCTTCACAAAAACAGACCCCTGCCAAAGTTAGTTCTTGGTTACTTTTGGAATGGCTCTGATGTCAGGCTTGTAAACACAGCCCAAACGGCTTGGGGTATTGGAATTTAAGAATGACTATCTTTTTCTTCTACAAGAACATGATGTTCTTTAGTGACACAGGAAGCTCTGGGGATGGAAGCCGGCAGCTTCCCCTGAGAAACCATATGTTCTACTTTGACATGGAGGCTGGTATGACAAGAGTAGGTGGAGCACATTGTCATCCCAGGCTGGCACTCATAACCCAAGAACAGGCTGTGGCCTTAATGACAGATAGAATTATGCTGCCAAACCTCCTTCTTTTGAATTTATCCCTGTGTTCTTTGAAAATGTCTACCTTGGTAAGGTTTGTTCAAGGGATAAGACAATTTTCTACTAACAAATAAATTCTAGAAATGGAAATCAAAGTTTCACTATGTGCATTAAAGCAGATTAAATTTACTGAATATTCTTCCCAGGAGAAACAGTCTGATTCTGACTCATTTCTAGTTGTTTTTCTTTGACTATTCATCCCTGGGAAAGGGGACCATTTAAGACCATTAATGACTAATGAAACTTTAATCATCCTGCGCTAAGCAGATTATTTGGTGATAAAGTAGCTTCTTAGAGGGTGGTGTTAAGGAGTGGGAGAAACATGGTAAAGAACATTTTCCTATGAAAGAGCAATATTTCTTTCAAAGATAAATGCAGTTGGAAAAAGGAAAATATGGCCTGGCTTTATATGATAAACTCCCTGATAGATGGTTTCCTTCCTGAAAGTAAAGTTCTCTGGTAAAGCGAGCCCACGCCTTCCCATGGTAATCTAGTTGCTACTTAAGAACATTTATAGGCAGATAGTTCTTCCTCATAACTAACCTTCCTTTCTTCCTTGTTTCCTCTTTTTCAGGGTTGGAGGAAATGGAACTCTCTAGTCACTCTGCTTTGTTCAAATCAATGAAGACAGTCCTTTTGCCTCCAAGTTAAATAACTATAGTTCTTTAAATATCTACCTAAAGGACTTGTCTTCTAATACTTACATTGTTTTTACTTTTTTATTCTTGGATTCTTTTTTTTTTTTTTAAATATTTTTTATTTATTTCTAGGAGAGAGAGAGAGAGACAGCGTAAGCAGGGGAGGGTCAGAGAGAGAGGGGGAGTCACAGACTGAAACAGGCTCCAGGCTCTGAGCTGGCAGTCAGCACAGAGCCCGACGCGGGGCTCGAACCCACTAACCGCGAGATCATGACCCAAGTGAAAGTCGGACGCTCAACCGACTACGCCACCCAGGCGCCCCTATTCTTGGATTCTTAATCAGTTTTCACATGTACTTGTAACCTATAAATTGTAAGACTCCAAGGAGTCAAAACACGTAGTGCTCTGGGTCCTGAATAATGACTACATGAGTGAATAACTTCTCCTCCCTGTTTATTATTTTTAAGTAACACATTGAAAATCATAGTTAGCGTGTGGTACATCTTAATGCCTGATTTTCTGCTACAGTTTTGAAAAACTAGTAACATGAGTCCCATAAACTTTCTGATATGCTTGCATATTTATTCTTTTAAAATCTAAGTTGCCTCTGATTTTAGCTTGTTAATTCAAATGATGATCACTTTCTTCTTAAGAACACAATCTATTTTTTCTGTTTTTGCTAAAAATTGACTTCATGCTCATGAACATTTGTATTAAAGCTTGGAATTAGAATTTAGGAATTATGTATCATCCTGCTTAAATCAATTCAGACTGAACCCTGTTTACCACACCAATATGAGGCGTTAGATGTAATACCTAAAATTCTCCACTTTATGGCAAAAATGAACCATTAGGTTTTTAATTGTGATATTATTTTGTTTTAGAAAAAGATTTGCTGGAGGAATATTCAAGTGATGGTATAATCAAAGAAATATATCCCAAGCCAAACATAAGCTCATACACTTATATATTCTGCATTTTTAAATAATGTTTCCACAATAGTACTGTCAAGCTTCACCCCAAATTCTTGTCCCATAGACCTCTTCAAATTTGCTTTAAAAATTCATCACTATTAGCCTTTGTTATTTGTGTTCATTTCTTTTGTTTAGTACTTAAATGTTCTTATTTTGTCCAAAATAGTCTTTCTTAAAAATTGCTCCTGAAAACTAAAGGTTCCTTTTTGGCTTTACATTAACTTTTAATTAGTACTTATCATTTTCCTCTTGATCTTTTCTCTGCACCTTGATTTGAATGAGAGAGCAGAGTAGGTAGAAAATGAGCTTTTTTTTTAAAATTTTTTTTAAGACAAGATGTTAGCTCCAACACTTGTTCACAGCATTCACTAAGAGCTGTGAAGTTGCCTCAGTCTTTCATTTCAGGGAAGACAAATTTGAACCAGAGGTGTGATTATGTATGTACCAGAATTCTCTGTTACTGAGCTTTGGGAAATATTAGTGAATTGATAAATGCAGAATAGTAATACATGCTTATATGGCATTTATCTTTCCAATACCAGTGTAGTGTCTTTTTCCAGATCTGCTTAGAGCACTGGGACCAAGAGAATGGAAAGTCACTACAGAGAGGCAGACTATAGAAATTTACCATGTGTAGTAACACAGAGCACACATTGTTATGGTACTCTACTCATCAGAAGCCCATCCACATATATTCTATCTTCTGATCCTCATAACCTTCCTATGAGGCAGGTAGGGGGATCCCCAGGTAAAGAGATTAGAAAGGAAAGGGACTTTTCCAAGTTCAGTGATGAATAAGTGGTTGAACAGTGATTCAGACACTGTGCAGCATCCTTCCTATCAGACTTGAGCCTCTTACAAGAGGCTTGTTAAATTAACTTACAGCCTGTTATTCCTGGATAGAATTCTCTTAATAAGAATTCCCTGAGACATTATTCATTAATTCTAATAATACCATGAGGTTGGGGACAAGTAGTGATGCCTCCTTTATATATTAAGTCACTGAGAGGGCAAAAGGCCAAGGAGAGGTCCAGAAATATATATCAGAATAGATTCATGTTAGTAGAGTATGCTGTTCATGTGGGCCTGAATTCCAGTAAGGAAACTGGTTTATGAGAGAGTCCCATCAAGTTTAAGAGTCTTCAGTATTAGATATTTACATGTCATCTGAGCCAAAGAAACACGTGAAATAAACCTGTATTGGTGTTTTGCATTGATATAAAAATCAGTTAATGTTTATATACATGGAATATGTGGAAGTAGACTCCGGAATATATGGAGGTGGACTCTGTATCGATCCCAATATGCCCCCTTTGAAGTATAGAGTCATTGAGAAGCGCTATCAAAGAGTTAAGGGCTGTCCACAAGAGACTAGGCAGTGAACCAGCTGAACTCTGTAGTTGTTAATATCTATAAGTACATTGCTGAGAAGACAGTTCCTAATATTACATAGTTTCCTTGGTGATCAGGGAGAAAGCTGCCTTGGATGTCCCCGGATGTTGGCTAAAACCAATGGTACAAAGTTATGCTTGTTAACTTGGATGTTAATTGTTTTCCACAGACATGAACCATATGAAGATTTAAGAATGAAGAGGAAAGTGTTTGTGAAAATCCAGACTATACAGTAAATATTTTTGTATTTTTAAAAAATGAATAAATATTTTGGAATTTAATAACTTTTAAATGGTTTTTAGTAGAATTTTGGCCCATTAGAGCAATAGCCTTGTATTTAAATTAAACCCATAATTGAGTTACTAACTAAGACTTGTGACCTTAAGAGGAAGTTTTTCTCTTTAAGTTGGTTAGATTTGTAAGAATAATTTAATATTAGAGAGGATTTTGTTTATTTCAGAGAAGAAAATACTTGAAAAGGAAATGACATATAAAATGCAGTTTAAAATTGTTTGAACTAAGTTTTTAAATGAGAATGTTTTCAAAGTGACTTTTGAAAATTTGCTAAACACAGAATAAAAAATTTGGCTAAACTTAAAAGCTGAAGAAATAACGTTTTTTCATCTAAAACTTTAATAAGTTAAATATTTATATTTTAAACAAAAGTAAACCTCTTAATGTTTTTTTCTCAGCAAAAAAAAATCACTCTCAAGGTTACCATAAAAATTTCACTAACACAGCATTGTACTATATGAAATCCATTTATTTTAGTGTCCTTTTCTTAATTTTTCTCCAAATATTTCCATTTTGTTTACCCTAGCTCCCTAAGAAAAGTCTGGTGCCTGCTAAGCATGGACATTTTCACCATATGGAAAATAAATAGTAAAACCCATCACCAAAATGATAGATTCCTTGAAAACATCCTTGCAAGTCAAAGTAATCTGGTTCAGCTCAAATTACATCAAGGGATGAGTAAAGAATGAGTGAATGACCCAGTTCACTGAACCAATCCACTGGAAACCCACCCATTCTCTTTCAACATTCCACACAGATGTACATATATTTCTCAAAGGGGTGGCCATCCAATCTGCGGCTTCAAATTGTCATCTAATTTCAGTTTGGCTTATATACCCAGAATTTTTTTGATAAAACAAAAACATAAGAATGACCAATAATCATGAAAGAAAAATGTTTCTGCAGATTTTAAAAAAAATTTCAAATTCCTTGTTCCATTTTAATTCTGCGAACAAAATAAAACACCAGCTTCATGGAAGGGTATCATGTTTTACCCTTTTGGCTACAATTTCACTTTCTATCTGGTGAAGTTTTCAAGCAATGAACTGTATTTAGTATCAGTTATATGAATAAGGAATTTAAAAAGAGCTTTTCCTTTCTGGAACAGAAATGGGTGTCTCTAGCAACCCTCTGTATGTGTGTGTGTATGTGTGCGTGTAATGTGTGTGTACACATGTATGCATATGTGTGTGCAA
Organism: Hyaena hyaena; assembly: GCF_003009895.1. Lineage (NCBI taxonomy): Eukaryota > Metazoa > Chordata > Mammalia > Carnivora > Hyaenidae > Hyaena > Hyaena hyaena. The sequence continues at coordinate 92,599 of NW_024082395.1, forward strand.
ATGTGTTGTTTTGAGGGATGAGGGAAATCAGCTTTATGGTCTTTCATACTGAAGGTAGTCTTCACTGGACTGTGTCCTGTCCCCTTAATTATCCTGCAGTCCTCAAGGAACTTCCTTGAGATAAAAATAGCTCATGCTCAACTTTCCTCTTGACACTTATGAACTAAATATTTGCTTTAAAAAAATCCTAGTCCCTCCATAATTGTACTCAACTGCAAGCAGTAGAAGAACATCAGAAACGTGGCCTCTTCCGTGTCTCCTGCACAGGCATCTGATTGGCCAAACCGAACATGGAGATCCTAACTCCTGGTGTACTGTGCTGTTTTTCCTGATGGGTGTGGTCTCATCTGTTTTTCATACTCAGAAGTGGTGACCTCTCCCTCTGAAGGGTGGGACCCTCTTCAGGTGCTACCTGTACAATCCACATGGTGTCTTTTGCTTATGTTTTCCTTCCAAATGCAGAAGCAAAAGAAGAGGAGTAAATAACAATGGAACAGGTAGAAATTATGGACAACACTTTTTTAGATTCTCTGAACTAAGTGTGCATTACCCTATTTCTGCTGCCTTTAGTCCCTGGGAAACCTGCAAAATAAAGAGATAGAACATACTAACAGTGGAGGCCAAGGTTTTCACCACAGAAGGGTCCCATGTGTCAGGAGCTTACCCTTTTTACTGTGAAGGACCATTCTTTTGTCCTCTGATTTCCTTCCTAGTTTTGTCTTCCATACTCTCTGCCTACCTTATGATCAGAAAGCTGCTAGTTACTGTGCAAGTAAGGGAACTACTGAAGTTAATCTGAGAAAGATATGGTCATACTTCTTTTTTAAAATTTGTAATGTTTATTTTGTTATTTTTGAGAGAGAGAGAGAGAGAGAGAATGTGAGGAGAAAGGCGCAGAGAGCAAGAGGGAGACAAAGAATCTGAAGCAGGCTCCAGGCTCTGAGCTGTCAACACAGAGCCTGATGTGGGGCTTGAACTCAGGAATGGTAAGATCATGACCTGAGCCAACATCGGATGTTCAACCGACTGAGCCACCCTGGTGCCCAAGATGTGGTTATACTTCTAAATAAAAGAATGAAATGTGTTTATGCACTTCATTTTTACACCAACAAGGTAAAAGTACATCCCAATATTTTGTGTCTTACTGCATGACAAATGTGACTTTGAATGCACTTGTTTTCTTTTTGGTCTTACTTTCATTTCTATAAGACATTTGTCTCACTCCTTGGTATTGATGGATCTTTTGGGAGAAAAGGTTGTTTCTTCCTAGTCTCCAGTTTGCCCAGAGGATCTGTGAGAGGCTCCATGGTGGAAAGTGCAATGCCAGAACCTTGAGGCCCCTCCCTGCATTTCAGAATTATCCATCCCATAGATGGATGCATGATGGTGAAACACCATCCTCACGCATTAAGTGGATTTTAGAGGGGTGATTTTGCAAAGCATGTCCCCATTTGTCTAACTTATTAATGAATCCACTCCTTGCAACTTCAAATTATGGAATCCACGAAGAATTATATAATAATAGAGTGGTCTTCATACAAATTATGCCAGTTTTAATATTTTCGACTTTCTCTAGAGTAAAAACCTTGACAGTTTCAATTAAGGGAAACTGCTTGACCAATAATCAGATTACCAGGCATGAAAAATGTAGAAGGTGTTATAAGAAAACATTTTATTATAATGGATTTTGATAGTTATTATTTGGGGCTGTTCAGAAAGGCTTCCCATTACCAATTTTTAAAATGTAACTATGCTTTGCTTATCCATGACTACCCACTCCTAGTAATCAGTTTTTTAGTCCCCACCCCAGAGGTAGGAAGTGACTTGAGCCTGTGCCATTTCATTGCTCTGTACTTGGATTGGTCCAGCAAAAGGCATGGTATTCAAATCAGCAATCAGAGACACTTGCTATTAAGTTCCTTATTTCTGATAGTAGGAATATTCTTGCCTCTTTAATTACATACAAGAAAGGCATGAGGTTGGAGCTTGTGGCAGTCAAGATCTCTATCATATTGAGGAGGCCTGCCTTGAAGAAAGAATGAAATTAAACAGATATAATATCAACCTTCTATTTTGCTTTTAAAAAGCTAAGTCTTTCAAGTACACCATTCACTTGCAATAAATGAAACTCTTTCTTTCAAATATTGAGCAGAGACCTCTTTCTGTGATGGACAGAATAAGAATACTGCTGGAAAAGTATTAGGATGCACAGGCTAACAAAAATCTGATAGCTCCTGGCTGTTGCTTGACATTTATGGTCATGAATCTTTTGTTTTGTCTTAAGCACTCTCTCCTCCCTTTGGCTTATTTTAATATACAAATGCTTTTGTTGAGGGGGTAACTCCTTAATTCTGAAACTTACATGCAACTCAGTAAATCAAATAACTTACATCCTCAACAAAAGGAGCATGTTGAAATTGAGGTAGACAGTTTATTGTGGTAGACAAATAGTGGGCTTTGAAATTGCACAGTCCTCCCATCTGTAAATTATATGGTGTTGAAACCATCCCCTGATGTTTCTAAACATCTGTAAAAGCAGTAGCAAAATCTACCTCAGAAAGTTACCATGAGGGTCAATAACAAGGAGAGAATGTGAAGTCTAAGACACCTGAATGGTGATCCTAATTTACTTGATTGATCCTCACTTACTAGATGGTATAGTCTTGGGGAAGCTTTTTCCCTCCATGACATGAGTAAAGTCCATATTAACACTCACTTCACAGGTTTGTTGTAATTATGTAATGAGGTAATATGGAAAAAAAATGCCTAGTGCTGGGCCTGGCCTATAGTAGGTAGGCAACCAATAGTATTCTAGTTTTGTTAAGATCTATAAATAATTAGGCACAGTGCTTCAAACACACTAGATAACCAATGAATGTTCATTTGCTCATCCTCCTCCCATCCTTAATCTCTGAGTATTGGGAAGGGGCAGGCATTGAGATAGAGGGAAAGAGCCAGTGCTGTGTTGAAGCTGGCTTTTATCAAACTACAAGGACGCATTGTTAACTTTTCAAGAATGTCATGAGCCAGTTTCATTACATAAACATTTCCATTACTAAGAATTGAATGCTATAAACCTACAATTAAATTTGTTATAGTAAAAACAAAAGGAATAGCTGCTAAAAACTCATCACCTAATTATTTTACTGTGTTTTATGTTTTCTGTGTTTTCGAGGTTATTTACCTCTGTGTCTGTATGGGGGAAATATAATGGTGTGTTACTTCACAGCTATTCTAATTCCATGTTCAGTAACATCATGTCAGTGGTTTGAATTCAGCCATGGTGGCAGTGTTTACATCATGGAAATCATTGGATGCTCTAAACCAGATGACTTCCTGCCTGTTCCCCACCAGAGAGCCAGTAGTTAAATATGCACAAGGACATCACTGGAAAGAACATCCACTGAATACCAAACGGTAAGACTTCTCTGCTGATGGAACTTCTAAGTCTGCATCAGGCTGCTTTTGATTCTGAAATGACAGTCTTATTTGGTAGAAAGTTTCCAACCTTTGAAAAAGTGGTGTTTGAAAAATAAGGAAAAGAGGTTATACCCTGGTTCCGATAGAGTGGGTTTGTGTGGGTTGCACAATTTGAGCACCAGTTCCTATGTGTCATTGAGAAATGAGATCACAGTTGCAAGGAAAAAGCCATCAGAGGATGTCTCAGTCATCTTTTGCTTCATTCTGACAAGCAAGAAAGGTAGATGAAAAAAAATTACCCTTTAAAATAAGCTATATTTTCTAAATAAAGACTTGAATAATTAGAGCTGAAAATAGTTGTAATTTTAAAATGAGAGGAACAATAGAACTCTTTTTTGTCTTGCAGTTGCTGCATTAAAAAAAAAGTCCTCCCTAAAGAAAGAGGAGATAAAGAAGAAAAGTGGGGGGAAAGGAGGGGCAAAGAGAATCACTTTCAGAAGGTCAGTAACAGTTAAGAGCAAAGGCATTCAAGTCATAGGTTAGGACTTGTAGATTATTGACAAAAAGAATCATGGTCCTCAGTTAAATATATTCCTAGAGCTATTTACATAATTCAAGGTGTCCACCAGAACATTAATAAGACACATATAATGTTATAAGAACAGCTATCTTCTACATAATGAGCTATTGTTCTTCTAGCTTAAAAAGTTAGACACAAATATTAAAAAAAAAACAAAAGCAAAAACAAAATAAAACAAAAAAATCACAAAGGCACATACAGTCTATCTTCCACACTGATCAAATAAAGTCACTTCTTTTTCACCTTCCTAAACTGAAATGTATATTATACGTCCATCACAGTACGAAGCAGACCCTTCTTCATGTTGACATGTTAGATGATGGACATTGCAAGTGGTGCGTGATGAAAAGTGGCCACCTTTACAGATTACTGAGCAAAATGATTTCTGAAGGCCTGGGGACATGGTGAAAATGTACACACTCTATGTGCCGCATTATATTACTGGCTATTCCAAAGGCACACATGTGCTGTCTGTATAGTCTTGTTTACATCTCTAATAGAACTGCTTTTCTGTATAGTGAGAGAAGTGTTTTCAGGGTGATGCTAGCTTTCAAGGAAATGTCCAACCTGTGTTTATTTCATTGAGCGGTATAAACAGGGCAGGTTGTCATGCTAGGATAAAGTCAAATGTCATTTAAGCTTTTACTGCCTCCCGATTCTCTTCAAAAATGTTAATCAGTTACACATCAAAGATATTTCCATGCTCATGTCAGACATAAAATTTATAGTTTTATTATGTTGGATTCTTGTTAATCTGACAGTATTAGTATAGCCATGCAGGTATAGAAGTTTGCTAAGCTTCATAATTAAATACACTTTTAGGTTCAATAATGAAGTATATTGAAGAAATCTCAATATAAAATTTATCTTCATGAAAACCTGTTATATGCTTTCCAACTGTCTCTTTTCATTTGTGCAACAGTCTTATACTCAACATTATTACCTTCTGTTTTGATGTACATACACACTTCTTCATGAATCTCTGCAGGGGACACCTTGACTCTAAAGATAAAGTATGTTCCACTATTTTGTTGTTCAGTGATTTCCACTGTCATGATAGCCTCTGGTTCTAGGTTCTTGCATCTTCTGAATTAATACTGTTGATAAGAGTATCTTGCTATAGCAGCATAGTTTTTTGCTAACACACACACACACACACACACACACACACAGACGTGCAACTAAGTGGAGTAGCAGACTAGACTGAAAGTTTGGGAGAAGAGTGTAGGGGTTGAAGTTGAGACTCATAAACAGAAATCACTTAAAACTGAATCTTAGATATTCCTATAATCAAAAATCCTCTAACATACTGTTTTATTTGAGTATCCTCTTATCTCTCATGTCCTTTTCCTTCTCTTCTTTGCTCTTTTCACTATCAATTCTGATTTTTTCTAATACAGGAGCATTTAGGTCTCCCTCTTGATATCTGGCTGTCTACTGACCTGCCTTTTGCTCCACATACCTTATTAAAGTGTCCCTTTCTGAAAAACACCCTGTTACCTCTTTAAGAGGTAAAGGCTCCTTAAGAGGTGTGGCTCTCGTCATTCTCATATGACTTTTAACCCTACCATATTAGCATAAATCAATCATATAAAGTCAATAAATAGCTTAAAATGAGTTGTATGAACAGAGTTCTATAAATTAGATTCACTTATATGTGTATATGAATACTTGTTCTTTTGTGTAGAAATAGCCATCTTCAGTACATTTGTTTATTAAAAAAAATGCTCACAAATGTCCCCAAGTGTTTAGTTCCATGGAATATTGCTGGGCCATGTGGTGCCTTCACCACTCTCTCCTACCACCTTCCTTTGCTTCTTGGGAATATCTGGAATGAAGGAAAAATCAGAGCTAGAGTTACTTTGAGAAGTGCATTTAACAAAATCACTGTAATTGTAGTCATTGTACAGAGCATGGGCTTCAAAGCTAAACAGATCTGCAATTGAATTTTCATTCTGCTACTGACTCAGCTATCTTAGCACGATAACTCCAAAATTGGTCTTAAAGTACCAACCTCAAAAGATTGTATGAAAAATTAATAACAAAAATAAATGTAAAATTCTTAGTGCCTAGTACTTGGCATACAGTGTTTAATAAGCATCAGCTATTTTATTTTTATTGTCCTAATTTTATTAAACTTAATTTATTTGTACTTGAGTAAAATACCAAGAATGATGGAGGTACCTGGATGGCAGAGTTAATAAAACATCTGACTCTTGACTTTGACTCAGGCCATGATCTTGAGATTTGTGAGGTTGAGCTCCGTGTGGTGCTCTGCACTGAAAGTGCCAAGCCTGCTTGGGATTGCCTCTTTCTCTCTGCCCCTCTCCCACTTATGCCATCTGTCTCTCTCTCTCTCTCTCTCAAAATAAAGGAAGAAATATTTTAAAAAAACATATCAAGCATGATATAGTTCAGTCACCTAGAGGCAGAGAGAATTGCTCTGAGCCCTCTCCCCATGAAAACAGTTGGGTCTATTTGCAGCATTGATGCTTAATTCTCATATGAACCTAGAGATTTGGGAGGTGACTTTGCTCTTTGCATTATATATCAGCTTTCTAGACACTGTTATATACACTTTATATACACTGGATCTCAGAAGTAGCCAGGAATTTCTTTTATCTACCATCTTAGCTGAATCATGGTTCTTCTTGGGGAAGATGCCTCCAGTGCAAATCTGCACTGATTTCTCTTTCGTAGTTCCTTCAGAGGCTGGGATGACAGGGATGCAGTTCTCCTTACTTCTTGGTACCCGCTCTCTAGTTGCTAAATCATTGATAGTAAGTATTCTTTTTTAAATGTTTATGTATTTATTTTGAGGGAGAGAGAGAGAGAATGAGCAGTTGAGGAGCAGAGAGAAGGGAGAGAGAGAATCCCAAGCATGCTCTGTGCTGTCAGCGCAGAGCCCTATACATGGCTCAATCTCACAACCACAAGATCATGACCTGAGCCAGTATCAAGAGTCACTTAACAGACTGAGGCATCCAGGTGCCCAAATAATAAATATTTTTAGGGACACTTGGGTGGCTCAGTCGGTTAAATGTCTGACTTTGGCTCAAGTCATGATCTCACAGTTCATGAGTTCGAGCCCCGCTTCGGGCTCTGTGTTGACAGCTCAGAACCTGGAGCCTGCTTCAGATTCTGTGTCTCCCTTTCTCTCTGCCTCTCCTCTGCTTACCTCTGCCTCTTTCCCTCTCAAAGATAAATAAATGTTAAAAAAATTTTTTAAATCATTAAAAAATAATAAAGATTATTTTTAATATTCCTTCTGAGCTCTTATTGACCTTATTTTTTTTCCAGTCCATTAATGAACTCTCACACATAATGAAGCTGAAAGGGTACTAGTCCCAGAAATTCATTTGCTTTTTTCACCTCTGGAGCACCTGGTGTAGTGGGCTCTCCACATACATGTGCTGTGCAAAAGAAAGTAATATTTATAATTTTCTGATGCCTACCCTCTGAGATCCTCTCCCTCCTTGAGGGGACATCTATTCATCTCCCTCATTTCATCCTCCCTACCTTCATGCTCGCATGCAGGCTGGGAAGCTCGGTTTGCTTCTTTTTTTTTCAATTCCCTGTGCTGCATTGCTAGATTTGAGTGATTAAAAGTCTCACTCTTAGAAAAGTAGAAATCGGGGGCGCCTGGGTGGCTTAGTCGGTTGGGCGTCCGACTTTCGCTTAGGTCATGATCTCGTGGTTTGTGGGTTCGAGCCCCGCGTCGGGCTCTGTGCTGACTGCCAGCTCAGAGCCTGGAGCCTGTTTCAGTCTGTGACTCCCTCTCTCTCTGACCCTCCCCTGCTCACGCTGTCTCTCTCTCTCTCCTAGAAATAAAAAAAAAAAAAAAAAAGTAGAAATCGCTGCGTACCTTGTAAACTTTGCTACATGAATCAGTTTTTTATTTATAATCTTAACATCTATATTAAACATACAGGTTTGAAAACTAGCCATTGTCTAAACAATGGGAAATTAATCTCTTAAAAGTGATTTTTCTCTCTTCTGAAGCCCTTTGTTTCCATCTCTATTATGGCACTGATGACATAATACAATTATTGATATGTGTTTACTGGTTTTATTCCCCACTTCTAGGTGATATTCTCCTTAAGGACAGTAGCCACATCTTCTAACTGATAATAAGCTGAATGACAACAATGTTGATGATAATAGCAGCTTCCAGTGTTTGGGCACCTACCATACAAATTCTAAAAGAACTCTGGCGAATAGGTATGTAAATGATCTTTTTACAGATAAGGAAACTGAAATGCAGATGAGTCAAGGATTCACTCCTGGAAATTCAACACTGATGTTAAAATTCAGGTTCTTGGGGGCACCTGGGAGGCTTGGTCAGTTGGGCATCTGACTCTTGATTTCAGCTCAGGTCATGATCTCATGGGTTGTGGGTTCAAGCCCTACTGTATTAGGTTTTGTGCAGATGGCATGGAACCTGCCTGAGATTCTCTCTCCCTCTCTCTCTGACCCTTCCTTGCTTGCATGAGATCTCTCTCTCTCAAAATAAGTAAAGAAAAATAAAAGAAAAAAGAAATTCATGTTCTTTCCACTGTTTCCACATTGTCTCTTTTCTACCCTTGGGACAGCAATATGTAACCAGTAAGTGATCTACATTCAGAAACTTTATAGTCAAAAGGATATCAGGAACTGGGCCCCTGGGTGGCTCAGCTGGTTAAGCATATGGCTCAGGTCACGATCTCATGGTTTGTAGTTTTGAGCCCTGCGTTGGGCTCTGCACTGATGGTGCAGACCCTACTTGGGATTCTTTCTCTCCCTCTCTATCTTTGTCCTTCCCCTGCTGGTGTTCTCTCTCTCAAAAATAAATTAACATTAAAAAAAAAAAAAAAGAAGACATAAGGAAATCTGAGCATAGGGTAGGGAATTCTTTTAACTTAGAAACAAGGCAAAGAAGTAGGGTGGGGGAGCAAAAAATAACACCAGAGCATTAAAAGGTTTGCCCAAGAACACACAGTTCTAACAAATACTTTTTGCCTATTCAATTTTTTTCTCTATTTTTAAAGCTTGTTTTGTATTCTTTGTTTTTTCAAACTTATGTCCAAAATTTTTATGTCAATACTAATTATATCAACATTAATTATGTAGTGTGTCAGCTTGATAGGATACTCAGGATCCAATTTAATTTAAAATATTGAATATATATTCAGTAAACATATCCATACCTTTCTTATTTTTATGTTATTATATATCTTTAGTGTGCTTACATCCATGCTTATATATTAAGAGTTTACCCATATAAAGAATGCTTAGTGGATGAAGTTACTGAAGGAACAGTAATGGTAAACACCTTCAACTATGTAGCAAGGTAATGAGGTTTGTTTTTCCTTACCAAGGGAAAAAGAGAGAAAATGTGTTTTCACATTAAGTGTGAAGTCGATCCAGATGTGCAAGAGCATAAAGGGCAAAAGTCGAGTGTGTAGACGTTGGAGAAGTAAAAATCTTGCCAACGAAGACCTCTCCACAACTATTATGGAAAGATACCTGATTTATTATTAAGTCAGTGTAACAGAGTATTGCCTGTAGGAATCCCTCAGGAGACTACAAAGACACTATAAAATTTCATGCAATTTATATAGTAAAGCAGATACAAAGTTCATTGGAATTGAGGTAGGCATTTGCTTAGTTGATTGTTCTCCTCTAAAAGAATAATACAACTTAGCTCCTACAGAGACGAAGGGTTATATTGTGAGATAAACTCCAAAGCTAATTCTGAAGCTATGTGTTTGCATCTCCAGGGGTTATGAGGCTCCAGACCTTAGAGAAATCTCTTTATTATGAAACTGAAGACTGGGCATATTTGGCCCCAGGAGAGATTTACTTACTTGCTAAAGGCCAGCTTTGTCTTCAAGGAGATCCTCCCCAGAGGGAAGAACAGGTAAAAGGGGAAGAGGAGGTAATTGTCATTGTTTGACCCCGTTTTTATCCATAGTTCATGAATTATCACTGGAACACACAAGGAAGCTGAAAGTTGTCTAGCCTTAGGGATTTTGTTCAAGCAAGCTCAGTTTTGATGGGCTTTTTTGTATGATTCTTTTGTAAAGAAGTCTGTGAATCTTTTGTTGTCAAATAATACTGATGAAAAAATAGACTTTTCTCTTTGTTAAAAAGAGAAGTAAATGGGTTGGTAAAGCTCTTCTTTACCTACTGTGTAATCTGCTCTTAGAGCAGAGATGATTCTCAAGAGAAATATTTTTGCTTTGTGTTGGGGTTACATTCTTAATTATTGAGGGGAGAAAAGCAAAATTTTCTCACTTTTAAAAGAAGCGAGGATTATCTATAATTCTGTTACTTTTTCTATGTGTATTTAAAAATATTGTATTGTCATTTTAGTTTTTTAAGTTTATTTATTTATTTTGAGAGAGAGAAAGAGAGAGGGAGAACATGAGCTGGGGAGGAAAAGAAAGAGAGAATCTGAAACAGACTCCATATTGTCAGCACAGAAGCTGACATGGGGCTGGAACTCATGAACCATGAGATCATGACCTGAACTGAAATCAAGGTAGACACCTACTAAGTCACCCTGCCCCTCTCCCCGCCTTGTGTTGTATTGTCATTTTAACAGGCAATTAAACTACACCATTTATTGTCATCAGGCAGCCATTCTTTTATCATAACCAAGTGACCAAATGTCCTCTCATAATCATTTTCATTTTGCCTTTCTTTCTTTTTTTTTTAAATGTTTATTCATTTTTGAGAGAGAGAGAGCACAAGCAGGGGAGGGGCAGAGAGAGGGAGATACAGAATCTGAAGCAGGCTTCAGGCTCTGAGCTGTCAGTACAGAGCCCAAATTCAGCAGACTCAGAATTAGTTACATAAAACTGAATGAACTTATGAAGGAAAATTAAATGTGATTATGTCTTAGATATTATTGTTAATGTTTTAATGTTCTATTTTCCAATTGGTATATAAGGAAGCACTTTACCTTTCTTCTTATTTCTAATTTTCAACATAATAGACTATGCTTTCTAAGTGAAACATTAAAAAAATTGTATCTGATTCTCACCAATTCCTCAGAATTCTGAAACGAATAGTTTTAATGGGTCTTATTACTTCTTATGGCAATATATTTATTTATATGAGTTCTGTTAAGTATCTGTTCTCCTAATTACCAGGATATAGACAAGTCGATTTTGCAAGTGCCTTAGTCTGTGTGTCATATTAGAGAGGAACATACATTTGGTAGGCTATGAGAAGCCCACCATGAACGGGGCATAGATTGACTTTACATAATAAGTCAATGCCTACAAAGCCCTCTGAGGAAAACAGGCTTGATACCTGGCTTACAGGGCTCCAGCTTCATAGCTGATGAAGACAGTCACTTCTTAGAAGACCAGGGATCTTAGCTTATCTTAGGAACCTCAAGGAAAGAGAAATTCATATAAATTTGTATGTGTAGCAGGTGAAGAAAATTTCTTGGGCTTGGTTCCCTACCATTGGGTAGAAGAACAAATAATTAGAAGTGTTTAAAAGTCAAATCGAAGATTCCTCATAAAAATTTCCAGGAAGAGGGACCCTTGGGTGGCTCAGTCAGTTAAGCATCTGACTCTTGATTTCAGTTCTTCAAGTCATGATCTCACTGTTCATGAGATCAGGCTCTGTGCTGACAATGTGGAGCCTGCTTGCAATTCTCTCTCTCCCTTTCTCTCTCTGCCCCTCTCCTCCACTCCTCTCTCTCAAAATAAATAAATAAATAAATAAATAAATAAATAAATAAATAAATAAATAAAAATTTTTAAAATTTCCAGGAAGCAGTAAATTCTCTGACCTCAGTACTTGCTCAATACCCAATAGTTCTAGATTTGCTTAGCAGGCTCAAGGAAGCTCACAGGAGTAATTAATCTTCTTGCTCTGCAACTATAAATTATCAAGCCAAAATATGAAACCAACCTTTTCTAGTGTAGTCAGGAATACTCTGTGCCAATTATTTATGACCAAAATGGGAGACTATTAGAAAATACTATCCTAAACCTAGATATAAGTTAAAATTCAGGGGAGGCCTATCCTTCTTACTAAGCTCCTAACAAGCTTACCATTTGATTATTTAATTCTCTAGGAGCATATATTTGTGTTTATTTACTTGTTATTTACTATTTTATTTGACCCAGAAACATCTTCAGTTGTATATTTATGTCCAATATGAAAGATCACCTAAAAATTTATGGTGTCTTCACCCTATAGGACATTAAGTGTTTTTTTTTATTATTATTATTTAATTCAATGATCCTTTTCTCTTTCTCTCTCTCTTTTTATTTTTCCTTCTTCTTTTGATTTTTTCTTTCTTTACTTCTTTACCTTTCTGCCTTCTTCCCTTCTTCTCCCTTTCCCTCCCTCTCCTTTCCTTCTTAATGCTTGTAATAATCCATTTTCTCAAGTGCTTTTGGAACTAGCTTTGCCATCTCACTGGTTTCCTTATTACTGAATTAATCATTTTTCTAATGTGTAAAATTCGTGTTTATATGAGAGTCATTTCTTTCATGCTCTGTAAATTACACTTAGATGCTCTCAAATAGCACCACATACAAATCTCTTTATTTTGACACTGAGCGGTCTCTTCTGCATTTCTCCTACAAATGAAAACCGTGGATATTTACTTATATTTGGATTTCTAACATTGTTCTCCTGCTTCTAAAAATGGGTTGAGGTAGTTGATACTTAAAATACCAGTGTGCATGTTTGAGCCCACATGGAATCCACTGCTAAATTTGAAAACTCTCTGAGCATGTCGGGCACATGAGTGGGAGATCCCATCAGGATATCGTTTTCATGGTGACCTAAAAAGCTTTTAGGCATTTCATAGATCCTGGAGAACAGAGTACCCTCTTGGTGTTATGCTTTCACAATATTCGCATTTTCATTGGTGGCATCTGCAGTGGTACCTGCTAGGAGCTGGTGACATCTGGAATAAGATGATAGTATCTGCCAAAAATGGCAGTAGTATGTAACCTGGTGGTTGCCCCCCACATGATGGAAACAACGAGACAGCTGGTTTCTTGGCACTGAAGGCATTGGGAAGGGAATTAAGCCAATGTAGTCCAAGTACATTGCTTATTAGAACTCAATAGAAGGAGAAAACTTGACATAAATATTGCTTTAATGATGTCTCTTGAATATCATTAATCTGAGATTCACTTTTGACAGGAGCTCTCTGGAGAATGACTGAAGGGCAGCTACTTTGAGTTTTATTGTTAATTGTAAGGAAAGTAGCCTGTTCTCAACAGTTAGTCAGCCTTGTTGTTATTCTGTTAGGAAATTAAGGAGCTTGAAGGTTTTCACTTAAACAGAGCACAGATCGTCTCCTGTAGGTGAGTCACAACAAACCTACAGGCAGAGCCAGCAAAAGTCTTTAGAAAAGAGATCCAAATTTGCTCAAAACTGCGAATACTTACGCTAGGAAGCAATCTCCTATCATAGGTTTAGAAATCACTTGATAATTAGGATGTCTATAGACAGATATTTTATTCTTTTCTTTCTTTTAACATTTTGGAGCTTTGGAGAAAATGAACTTGTTTTGGGGCCTGTTCAATTAAACTGACAGACACTGTGCATTACCTGAAAGCTAAGTAGAAAGGTATAGCAATTTACGGCAGAATGTGTTAAGTACATTCTAGGAACTCTGCGGATGTAAGGTATTATTAATGACAATGAGAATATATATTGCTCTTGCCGTGAGGGAAGGTGTTTGCTAAGTGAAATTTACTAAATGGCCTCTGCTTTTCAGTCAGTGGTTTCAGTCCTAAGTATTGTGTTCTTTTCTTCTTATGCCAATTATGAGATCATTGAGAACAAAAGGGAAACAGAGTAATAATAGCTTGACAGGAACTAGTGCCTTAAGTTTCCTTTGACAAAAAGGCAATATTAGCAGTTGCACTGTTTTTTGTTTTTTAATACTTACTCCTTTTTGAGACAGAGAGAGAGAGAGGGAGATACAGATCCGAACAGCTCCAGGCTCTGAGCTGTCAACACAGAACCTGATGCAGGGCTCAAATTTGTGAACCATGAGTTCATGACCTGAGCTAAAGTCTGATGCTTAACCAACTGAGTCACCAAAGTGGCCCATTTCCCTTGGTTTTAAGGTACAAATTCTGTCTCCCAGGAAAATCTGCCTTTTGAATTCCCTTACATTTGCTAAAACATCTAGTGAATATTGGACATAAACGATGTTGGATCTTAGAGACCATAGGAGCCGTGAACCAACTAATGAGGCAGAGAAAATAACAAACTCAAAAATATTTTCCTTGTTAAATATGTTGGTATTTTAGACAGTTGTACCCTTCATGACTAAGGGTGAGAGAAAGATTCTGGTTGGAGCATGAAAGGGGGGAGGAATGGCCTGGGAGGAAATGTCTATTTGCTACTTGCTTCCAAAGTAATTCAGGCATTTCATTTCATTTATTTGATTTAATTTCATTTGTTTTCGAGAGAGAGAGACAGAGAGCACATTCTCTCTGTCTCTCTCTCTCTCTCTCTGGAGAGAGGGGAAGGAGGAGCAGAGATGGGAAGACAGAGCATCTCAAACAGAGAGCATCTCAAGCAGCCTCCACACTCAGCTGAGAACCCAATATGGGGCTTGCTCTCATGACCTTGAGATCATGACTTGAGCAGAAATCAAGAGCTGGATGCTTAACAGACAGTCAGGCATTTTATAATCACCTAAACTCAGGGTCACAAACGAGAGATCAAGGAGAAATGCCTGTAAGATATTTTAATACACATCTGTAAACATTCTTCTGGTCTGAGTATTCAATGTTTGCATCAAAGGTAGATACAGTTTTTACAGAACTCATAAATCATAATGCAATTAATCAGGGTGCTAGGGGCCCTGAGAGGGCCAGGCCATTTGTTTCATTAAAAAAAACTAAAGTGCAGAGAGAAAATGTACTGGAGTTTCCACAGTGATTCAGTTACATAGCTGGGACAGGGGGCCTCTATCTCAGGATTCAGTGTTAGTGTTCTTTCCCAGACTGCAGTGTGGTACTAAAGCAAGCTGCTCACACACCATACGACAGTGCAGGTCAGCATTTGGTTTTCTCCTCTCTCATCAACCAAGGAGGGCACAGTTTGTCCTTCTTGCTCTACTACAGTTTTATGCAGTATATTTGATTATGCTTCTGTCTACATCGATTCTTGCAGCTGTATTTGGACCAGATCCAGGTCTGTGCCAGGTGGAGAAATGTCTTTGATTTTCTTGGTCTTAGTTTCTCTCTTCTTTTCCCTCACATCTGCTGAAGTTGATTCCATGTTCACCCATTATTTGAGTTCAAACTTCCACTAAAGTATTAAGTGATAAAAGACAAATAATTTTATCATAAGTGCCAGATCAGATCAGTCACAATAGTCTAGACAGAAGTTGAGAATGATTCTAAGCAGCAGATGATATGAGAAAGAATGATGTTTGTGTTGTTTAGTGCTACCTAATAGGTTGATGGGGAAAGAGTGAGAAATGTTTCTTTTTTCTAAATATTTTATTTATTTTTGAGAGAGAGAGAGAGACAGCATGAGCAGGGGAGGGTCAGAGAGAGAGGGAGACACAGAATCTGAAGCAGGCTCCAGGCTGTAGGGCTAGCTGTCAGCACAGAGCACGTTGCGGGGCTCAAACCCACGAACCGTGAGATCATGACCTGAGCTGAAGTCAGACGCTTAACCGACTGAGCCACCCAGGTGCCCCAGAGTGAGAAAGGTTTCTAAAGGTAATATAAGAAAGGTTTTTAAGCACTTCATTCGCTGCTTGAAGGAGCCCAAAAGCCATGAAAGTAACGTTCAGACATAAGGCAATACATGTGTGCTTTGACTGTAAAGTAACTATGATGTGTCAGAAATGAAGATGTATGGAAGGAATGTAAAGGAAGTTGTCAAAGACAGTGACCATACTAGAGATGGCCTAGTTTTCTGGGCTCTGGAGTTTGGATACTGCCAAAGCATCAATTATTTGGGTCAAGTGCATGGCAGGACTGAAATTATTTTGTGGGAACATTAACCCAGCAGCAATGTGTAGGAGAGTTTGTAAGCAATAAGATAGGAATTATAAATAGCAATTGTAGGCTGCTACAAAGGGCTAGGTGAGAGACAATGAGAGCTTGAACTAGGGCTTTGGCTGCAAACCTGGAAAGGATAGAGTGGAAATGATTGGCACTGTAGAAACAGAGTCACTAGTAACTTAGTCCCCAGTAACATGACTGAGTAACAGGGAATGGTAGGTCGAAATAACACTAACATTTCAAGCCTGAAGTGATGCGTGTCATTCATTATCACAGAAAGCTTACATGCAGGGGTCAGACATAAAATATGATGATTTTGTTTTTTTAAATTGATTCCTTCCTTATCAAGAGTTAATAATCTCAGAATTGTAGAACAGACATGTGAAAAATGATTTTGAGACTCAAGTTCACACAAAGTCATACTTGAGAGTTCCTCTATTTTCCTCATATCTGTTATCTCTAGTAAATATATTATCTATGGCTTGATTTTCATTACTAGACAGCTGGCAAAAAAGTCCTATTACGATAATATCCTTTCTTTTCCTGAGAAAATGGTGACCCAAATAGAGAATAGACCATTTTCTAATAGTCAAAATTTCTAGATGTTCATGTACAGCACTTTAAGTGTCTCAAATTTCATAATTAGTACCCACTTAAATTATGGATTATCTTACACTCTAACCAAGAACTTAGTATTTTTCCAGTACTGGGAATTATACGTACTGCTAATGACTTATTAGGATGACTCTATTTGTAATGAGAGCATAAACCACTTACTTTTAAAAACAGCCAATACCTAGTTTTGTCAACTGTAAATAGAGGAGTCAGAATGAATTTTGATGAATGGGAAAGACACTTTGTCTAGAGTAATGCTGGATTTAAACATAACATAAACCTAAAAACTTACTGATTCTATATTTTCCAAGCATCCTTAGCATTGAAACTTCACTAATATTCTCTTGAATTAAATCCTAAAATTTACAGCCACAAATTAACCAGAATCTCAAGGCTTTGCATTCACATTTCTCTTTTGCTACATATATAACTGCAAGCAAATTTACCTGGGCCATGCCTTAGCTCTAATAGGAAGTATAGTTGTGTGTATCTAATAACCATTTGACTTAGTATAGGTTTTAGTCCTTTCTTCCAGCTTTTAATTAGAAATAATGGAAGCTCAAGGTCATGTTCAAAAGTGAAAGAATTAGAAGATTCCTGATAGTGTAGACTCAGCGTGTCTAAATCTAACAACAGTTAACACTAACTTTACGCTTATGCTTCCTACCAAGGTGTATTAGTACATTACACATATGTCATCTCACATAATCCTTTAATTATCCCTGTGGTGTTGGCATTTTCTTCTCCGTATTTTGCAGATAGAGAAACTGTATCATTTGCTCAAGGTCATGTAACTAGGACATATAAATCAAGAACGTGAATTGAAATCTGTCAGGAAATTACTAACTGTCCTCAGTATTGAGACCCAGACTCAAAGTCATAATCTGAGTAAAACCATGTGAATGGCACCAGAGTGGCTCCGTTCATTAAGCAGCTGACTCTTGGTTTTGGCTCAGTCATGATCTCACGGTTTTATGAGTTCAAGCCCCATGTCTATCTCCATGCTGGGAGTGCAGAGCTTCCTTGGGATTCTGTCTCCTCTCTCTGCCCCTCTACTCTTGTGCTGTCTCTGTCTCCCTCAAAATAAACAAACTTAAAAAAGAACCATGTAAATTGCCAAACCAGTCAAATAAATGAAATAAAGTAACACATTTAGCTGAAATTGGTTGTGTATGATCTTGGACAAAAGGGAACTGCAATCCCAAAATCAAATCAAAAGGAGCTTTAAGCACCGTGGAGCCTGTAGCGTACAGAAAGCTTCTTGTCTTCTACCTAAATATTCCACAATTTTGAAGGTAAGTCTAACTTTACTACATATTTTTATTAGTTTTGTAAAGGGAAGCCCCTTTCATTGCCTGTCCTTTGCAATGTCTCTTTATAAGTAGCTCTAGTTTTTTTCTTCATGGATGAAGTATAAGCTTCCCTACAGACAATACACGTAAAGAAATTTGGTTGTAATCCCCCAGAACAATGGTTCCACTTCTCTGGAGTAGGTAAGACAGTATATACTGTGTCCTTGGAAGAAGAATGACCACTGTGTATAGAAATAAAACAATGGCTTACCACAGTTCCCATTCAGAAACACTCCTGCATATCAAGAGGCATTTTGCTTCAGGCTTACCTCCTGCTACATTCGTAGCAATTATTAGGCTTGGTGGCTACAAGTCTTCTCAGAGTGACATACCCTTCCCTTTTTTGAAACCCAGCTTCTGTTCTAGGGGAGAGCAGTGGTCTTGACCCCATTTGTTGTTTCAGACACCAGCAGCTTACTTTTGATTTCTAGAAAATGTCATTGACCTTCCTAGCTCTTGTCCCAAGATTCTCTTTTTGAGGGTAACATTGCATCTAAGACTCACCAGAAAAGAAAATGTTCTTAGTGTTAACACTCTTGGAGTGTTTTATATCTTGGAGAAATAAAAGTTAAAGAGCTCAAAGGAAGGCAGATTAATGATTGAAGCTGTATCTTTTCTCCTAGCCCTATTCTGAAGCCCTCAAGGAAGAAATCTAGAATGGGACAATGAGCCTGAATGGAGAATACTATGGAAGAGAGAGAACAACCAAGAAGAATTTTCCCTTATATATAGGTCAAGGTCAATAAATATATTCATTCCTCTAATGTTTATCAACACCTGGACCATGGCATGAATGAATGTACACAAACATACATGCGTATCCATACATTTAAAACAAAATGTGAGTATAACTTGAAGATGAGAAAAAGGAGAGTCATTAATAGCTTGAGTGTGGACCCTGAAGAACAGTAGTGAGAAGGTTTACAGAAGTAAGAAGTGGACCCCTCTCTCTGTCCTTCTGGCTTCATGTTTCCCATGGACAGCCTTTCATTGGAGTAGCTCCCCCACTCCACTGGATTTCCTTCTCCAAATCCTTTCTCCTGCCTTCCCAGGCAAGGAGGGGTGATCATCTGATTCATCATCATGCTTTAGAATCACTGAACTTTACTACTGATGAGCAAATTAATCTGGTGAGCAAAGGATCAGAGTAGGAAAAAATACAAAATTTAATTAGGTCAAACCTACAAGGCATCTGGTATTGCCAAACAAAGAAACTGGTGTCAATAGTGACATATTTCAGCCCGATTGCAGAAATTCAGTAAGAGCGTGCCCACAATCCATAGACCACTGTGCTTGCCACACCTACTTCATGGTGGGAATCAGAAAATCCAGAGTGTCTGGGGCTGAGAAATTAAACGGAAAACTGGGAATCACTAGAATTTCTATTGTTTTCTTATGGAATTCCCCTATACATAGTTATAAGTGTCCTAAAGGGAAGGTGAATATGTTTGGTTCGATGACTGTGATAGACATTGCTGCTGAGAGGGCAGTGTGGTGATTGCTCACAAGGGAATGCAAATTCAAGGCAAATAAGTTGAGTGATAGGGCAAGTAGATTAATAAAAATCTTAGCATTTGGGGGGCACCTGTCTGGCTCATTTGGTGGAGCATGCAATTCTCGATCTTGAGGACATGAGTTAAAGCTTTATTTGGGTGTCGAGATTACATAAAAAAATTTTAAAAACATATGCATTTTTATGGTTCTCACTAGGAATTTCACTTAGGTGTCTATATGACTATACAGATACTTAGAGCATGAATCAATATATTCATTTGCATATTTATAACACATATATATGTAACAAATATAGTATATATAGAAAAATATACAGTGAAAAATTTCAAACATACACAAAAGTAGAGATGATGGTCTAAGGAATTCTCCATGTACCCATAACCTAGTTTACCTGTTATCTATTCATGGTCAATTTGTTTCTTTCAGAGCCCCGTTCATTTCCCCTTCCCCATTCCTGAGTATTTTGAAACAAATCCCAGAAATTATTTCATCTGTAAATATAAATATTTCAGTGTTGTCTCTAAAAGGCAAGACCCCCTCTTTTCAATATAAGCTCAGTATCTTCATCACACTGTATCCAGTATATTAACTGTGGAGATTTTTTGTTTAACCTTAATCTTATTTGGTATTACCTTTCTCCCAGGCCGAAATCCTGGTTTTCACTAACACCAACATCATCACTTGATTTCTTTCTTTCTTATATATACGATACACATAATAGGCTTAATATTACCACCAACAATGTGATTTCTGAAAAATGGTTTCTGGGTTTTTTGGTTTTTTTTCTCACAGTTCTCTTTGTACTAAGGAATGCACGTTCAAAGCACTGTGTTTTATAGTCATTTGGAATAGTTTCTGTATCATTTCCACCAACTGGAAACACAGATTCATTTTATTTCATTTTGCTTTTGATGTTTAGAGTTTGCTTTTTAAATTTAAATTTTGTTTTATACTTATGTAAAATATTTACATGGTTCTAAAATCAAATCCACAAAACAACTGATATCCATGGAAATTTAACTTCTATTTCTATCTCTTCTACATTATTCTCCCTATTTAGGTAACTCCACCATCATCATTATTATTATTATTATCATTATCATTATTATTTTACAATTAAGATAAAAACATGAGCATATCCTGGCATAGTTAAATAGTAATTTAATTTACTTATTATCCATACTTCTCTTAACTTTGCTTTTTTTAAAATAACATATTCTAAAGAATATTCTATATTCGTATATAGATTTATTTACAATTCCTGTAAGGGGTGTATAGATTTCCAGTGTGTTGATGTACCATGGTTTATTCAATCTATCCATTACTATTGAGTTGAACTGTGTCCTCACACACAAAATAGATGTGTTCAAGTCCTAACCTCTGGTACCTTTGAATGTGATCTTCCTTAGAAATAGGGCCTCTGCTGATACAATCAAGTTAAGATGAAGTTATGTTCATTTGCTGTGTGGACCCTAATCCAATATGGCTGATATTGTTATAGAAGAGGAGAGAGACTCACAGGGAGAAGATGGCCATGTGACAACAAAGATGTGTCTACAAGCCAGAGAACACCAAGTATTGTTGGCAAACACCAGAAGCCAGAAGAGGCAAGGAAGAATTCCTTTCTGCAATTTTCAAATTGAGCATGGCCCTGCTAACACTTTGATTTTTGACTTCTGGCCTTCAGAAATGTGATGCAGTGAGTTTCTGTTGTTTTAAGCCACCCACTTTATGGTAATCTGTTGCCACTGCCCTAGGAAATGAAGACACCCAATGACAGCCATTTGGGTAATGGGTGATCTTTTGCTATTGCAAAAAAAAAGGCTACCGTGAAAAGCTTTGTAAATACATCATTTTTTATTTTTGCCATAGTACTTTGGAAGGATTCTTAAAAATGAGAATGTTGGTCAAAGGGTAAATGAAGATGTAGTTTTGGAAGACAGTGTCAAATTGCCTTCCACTAGGTCTTATAATTTTGACAGCAGTGATTTTCAAAAGTTCCTATTTCCCCACTCTTAAAATTTTGCCAATCTGATAGGTAAAAAAATGGTTTCTTAATATTTTAATTTTAATTTTAATTGTGTCTTATTAGTAAGGTTGGCCATATTCTCATATAGTTAACAGCCACTTGTCTGTCTGTCTTTCTTTCTTTCTGTCTGTCTTTCTTTTTCTTTCTTTCTTTCTTTCTTTCTTTCTTTCTTTCTTTCTTTCTTTCTTTCTCTTTCTTTCTTTCTTTCTTTCTTTCTTTCTTTCTTTCTTTCTTTCTTTCTTTCTTTCTTTCATGAACTATCTGTTCCTTTATATAGCCCATTTTTCTCCTTTCTCATATCCAGAAGTTATTTTTATATTAGAATTGTTAGTCATTTAAAAATATTTTTTAATGTTTATTTATTTTTGAGAAAGACAGAAACACAGCATGAGTGGGAGAGGGGCAGAGAAAGAGCAAGAGGGAGGCACAGAATTTGAAGCAGGCTCCAGGCTCCAAGCTGTCAGCACAGAGCCTGACATCGGGCTTGAACTCAAGAAACACTAGATCATGACCTGAGCTGAAGTCAGATGCTCAACTGACTGAGCCACTCAGGTGCCCCTAGAATTGTTAACCATTTGTGTTATGTGGCAAATGTTTCCCCCAGGCATGCATTCCTTCCTTCCTTCCTTCCTTGTTTCCTTCCTTCCTTCCTTCTTTCCTTCCTTCCTTCCTTCCTTCCTTCCTTCCTTCCTTCCTTCCTTCCTTCCTTCCTTCCTTTCACTTTTTAGGTGTTAATTATTTATTTAATGTCATCCTTAAAGCATTGTAAGGTCTTTATATCTTGACTTGAACAGTTGCTATCTATAATCATTCCATGGAGAATATAGATATCTTCATTAAGAATAAAAGCTAATGCAGAGGACTTTTTAGATTAAAATTTAAAACTTTTATAATAGAGTGATGTTCCCAGAGTGGGAATGGTTTCCAGAGTGGAATTTTAGGGGCTTTTAGGTGTATGTTTATAAATAGATCCATCAATATCTATAGTAAATCTGTATATGTATCTGTTATCTATATCTATATACATATTTATCTATTTGTACATGTATGTATCTTTCTCTGGCAGAAGTATGTATCTTCTATGGCATGTTTCTTACCTCTCTCAAGGTAACAGGGAGAGAGGTAAGAGTGAGAGCAGATTCTCCAGAATTTTCCCGAGTTAACATTTTTATTGACAACTTCCTGTGCTCAGTTTGGACTCAGAATTTCTGTTAATGCTAACCACCCAGAGTAAAAGCGCCCCATCCTATTATTCTCCTTCATGCCTTATTCTTTTCCCTCACAAAAGTTCTATTGTAAAATATTATACTTATGTTTGCTTGTTTACTGTTCACCTTTGGGTCTAGATTGCAAGTTCTATAAGGCCAGGTATGAGATTTTACTTTATTTTAAACTACTGAATATACAATGGGTTTTTAAAAGTTATTTTTATTATATTTTGAATTTGAATATATTATTTGATATAATAATGATAGTGAATTTAGGGACACCTGGGTCTTTCAGTCGGTTTAGCATCCCACTTCAGTTCAAGTCATGATCTCCTGATTTGTGAGTTCAAGCCTCACACAGGGCTCTCCACGATCAGCCAGGAGGCCACTTCAGATCCTTTGTCTCCTTCTCTCTCTGCCCCTCCCCTGCTTGCATTCTCTCTCCCAAAAACAAATATTTAAAAATAACAATTATAGTATATTTAATAAATGGTTTGATTGTAGTTACTTCTCATTATTTGTGAATTTTCCCATTCACTCTCCTTACTTGTAACCACCAACCTGGTAGTCCAGACACTTGAGTCGTCATTCATGGAGGTGCACATGCGCAAAGCGGTCAAAAAGTTGTAGCGCCTGAGGCACATGTTCCCAGCAGTGGCCAAACAAGGCAACACCGTTATATTTCAGCCCTCATGCAATTAATAAGCGTTTTTTTCAGGACCTATTTAGTATCATGCTTTTTGAGTTTTTGTTCTTTGTGTTGATAGTTTTCCTTTAAAATGATTTGTGGGCATGGTGCTAAAGTTCTGCCCAGTGTTCCCAAGTGCAAGAAGGCTGGGGTGTGCCTTGCGAAGAAAATACATGTGTTAGGTAAAGTTTCTTCAAGTATGACTTGTGATGCTGTTGGCTGAGTTCAGTGATAATGAGTCAACACTATATGTTAATAATGTGTCTTTACACAGAAACACACAGAAACAGAGCTATGTATTGACTGGCGGATGCAAATGTGAGCAGAAGCTCACAGGCACCTGTATGGCTCCTACGGTACCATGATTCAGTATTTGCTAATTCAGTGCCTGTGGAACTTTTATAGAATGTAATCAGTGTAAATAGTGAGACTAAACTGTATTTAAGTTTAGCTTTAAAAAAATGAATATGTAATGAATATCTTTACCTGGCGTATAGTTGGTCAGTAATAAATGGTCGTTGAATGAATGACTGACTGAATGAGGATGATTGTGATCACAATCAAGATCTTGATAAAAGGATTAATCAGATTGCTTAGTGATAAGCCAACAGTTATGAATTGGTGGGGTGGATTGTGCTGTGTGGAAAGAACACATGTCCTAGCTCATCTCTACCGTTTACTGGCTGCGTGGCCTCCAGTAAATTGTTTAACATCCACGCTTCTGTTTCCTCATCCATTTAAATACCAATTATAAGATTCTTACTTCATGATTGCTATGGGGTTCTAGCCCAAGGCTTTTTGTAAATTAATATGAAAGCCCTTGATCACAGGTCTGGAAGTCAGGGGCCCTCAAATCAGCCTCAGCTTGAGTTGAACTCTCTCTGAGATGCTGACTCACATCTCTCACCCATTAATGCCTGTCTCAGAGTTCTTCTTTTATAAAATGAACGTGTTAGACTGGATGATTCTCAAGGTCTTTTCTGGAGATAGCCTTCTAAGGGCCTATGTTAATAATAGGCTTGAGCTCTAAAGGGATTTCAGGGAGGTTGTGAATAGATCATAGATTAATCTTATATATTAGGACAAGGACAATGCCATGGACATGGTCATAGTCCTGGTCCTTGGAATGATCTTGATTTTGCTCAGGCCCTTGTAAACTGATTGTCTCCCTAGGAACTTCTCTGTTAAACCTTTTACCAGCTTATTCTCTTCTCCAGGAGCAAAAGGTTAATAGCCCTGAGGCCTGAGGTCCTCCCTGGAAGTATAAAATGGTGTCCTTCAGAATTCAAGAGTATTTGAGAGTCCTTATGTCTGATGCTCAAGAGAATGGCAAAATTAGGAAGTTAAAAATAAAGATACAGTGGAGCACTAACTTTATTTATTGGCACAAACAGAGCTCCGTATACATAGGTCAGGATATTTACATGTGTCAATGAACTGTCTAAATTTTATAAAGCTTAAGCCTGAAGGGACACAAACTAGTTATGAAATAAAGAACAAATCATATGACTCCTGAGCTTTCATTTCTTCTGCAGTGAAATGGTGGCGACAAGAGCCTGCACTAGCTACCTCCTGGTGTTGATCAACAAATAAGACATATAATTTTTAAGCTCGTGGTGAATATGAGAATATCTTATAAGTACTACTTATTGTAACCCAGTAAAAGCTTAGTAAGTATAACACAATGACAATGGCATATGACTCTATCATATACATGTCAGATGCCAAAAGAAAAACCCTTGAAATTTCAGTTTGGGTCCTTATTTAAGAAACTAATCAAGAGGAACTTAAGGAAAAGAAGCAGTGTTTAAAATCTTAACCTTCTTTGAGGAAAATAAAGCTGTTCTCTTTTGTTTTTTCTATTAAAGCAGCCAGTTCTTTTCAATGGCCCAGAAATAATAACTGTAACAATGAAAATACGATGTGTATGAATTCTAATAGCAAGTATTCCCAAACAAGCTAAATAACAAAATAAATTATCCAGAGACATATCTATTATCCATGCATACCTATGGTCTGAAATGGACTTTTAGTCCTGAATAATAAACTCATACTTCCAAAGCCAAGTGCTATAGCGAAATGTGTCTAAATTTGACATCTGCCTCGTTAGGGATGCAAGTGGCCAAACAACCTAGATGCTGGTAGCTATGGGCATATTCATATTAATTAAGATTATTTAGCAAATCTCTTTCCGAGGAATCAGATAAATAGTATCAGTACACAACCCTATTGTTAATAGAGATAAACAGGTTCATTTTCTGGGAATAAATAGTCTATGTAGTTACTGAAATGTCCTGGCTCATGCTATTCCTTTCTTTGGATTCAAGGCTATTCTTTCCACTTGCATAACTGTCATAGTGAGAAACAAGGCTCTTTCAAATCTCCATATGGCTTATTCCTAAAGTCATTTTCTAGTAGCAGTGTGATGACTCATCCATAAGCAATGACCTTGTAAAAGTCATCTAAAGGGAACTGTAGAACTCTTATTTAAATTGACAAAAACATCAAGAAGTCCGTGTGTAACTCAAAGCAACCTTGGTTTTCTGCTTGCTGCCAAAACTAACTTTCTTCCTTTTTTTAAATAGTGACACTGGCTAAAATGAAGAATGATAATATGAACAGAAAAATATCTTCAAATATCTATTGAAGGAAAATTATGATCTTCTTTCACCAAACAAAGCCCCCAAATAATCTGAAATATATTTATGTATTTAATTTTTAGTAAAAGGTTATTTGTTCAGTTATCAGAGATTTAGTGAAGAAAAATAAACTAAAGATTATTCTTTCTTGGGCTCTTATTACACCAATTTATATTTTAAAATCTGGTTCTTCCCCTAACTAACTGCATGATTTTAGTAAGTCAGTAATCCAATTTCATCAGTTCCAAGGTTCTTTCCAGTCCTAAATCTATGCTTATTCAATAGAAATAGTACCCAGAATTATGATCAATTTCAATCAGTAAAAAGGCTGGGGGAGAGGAGGAAAGCATTTCTGATGAACAGTAAATAACTTCTAAAAGCTTAAAGCATCCTGTTACCTAAGCACCCAGGTAAATTATGAGATTCTATTAGAGAAGCAAGTTAAAAATAATATTCCAAGCCTACACCACTTCAGTATTTTAATGACCCTATATGATGGTCCATTGGGTTCTATTTTATGCCATATAACAAAAGTGGGCATCTGTTGTAGATAAGTAACTACTTTAGCCAGAAAATACAGATGATCTCAGCAATGTGGCCAGTGACCCAGACAGCCAGGCAGATGTGTTCCTTGGAGTTATCTTAGCAGAAGATGTAGATTCTTGCCTAATGCTGCAGTTTATTAGTCCTAAAGACTGACACAGTGAAACATATGCATGCTCACACAGCCTTGGGATATAAATAAACGCCATTATAAATTGCAGAAAAGATTATAAATTCTTGCGTGAGGTTGGGAATGGTAGTGTTACGAAGTAATTCTCTATGAGATCCATTCTGTGAGAGTCCCCAGATTTCTTCTATTCCATTTGCTCCTGAGACTTAACCACTGGCTCAGTGGAATGTTGGGCTGCTGGCACCTTGGTCCGGCAGCTGTGGCCATCTTAGTCTCCTGTGAGTCTCTGGAACCCAACTCCCCCCACTACCACACTGCAGACTGTGGCCCTTTTTGTCACTTAATGATGCAGATGAAGCCTGGAACTCCGCTGAAGATGTGGATTTTGGCTTTTCCATCAGGGGGGATGAATTAGTTAGAGATCAGATCAAAGCAAAACAAAACCCTCTGCTTGATAAATGCTCTTCCTCTCTTCTGCCTGTTAGATGTTGGGAGATACAAAGATCCAATTGCCATGACATGATTTCACTCTCTGAGTCTAGCAAGTCCTTGAGGCAAGAATAGCATCTAGTCTATTTTCACATTTCCCATTGTTTAGCACAGTGTTTTACACATAGAAGGGACCCAAGAAATGTTGGCATGCTTGCTGACTGAACACAGAATATAATAATTTTCCTCTTCTACATTTAGACTCTGATGGCGTGACCAGATTGAAATCATTGTGTGTAAAGTGATCCCATGTTGCTAAAGATCCTCATGGTATCTTAACCTGATAGCATGTGATTCCATGGAGCAAAGTGTGGAGACAAAGCCAGCACAACTGATGAAGCTAACCTAATGTATCATTAATTTCCTGATTCTGCCTGGAACTGTGACAGACCTAATCTTTGTGGAAAGTAATGAGACATTTTAAATGATTTTTAAAGATTATTTTTCTTCCCTTTTCCCTTCTCCTTACTTGATAACATTCTCCTCCCCCCCCCCACCCCCGTACCTTGAAATCTCTTTCAGTGTGAAGGGAATTTCTGCCCCTCTCCATACATATGTTTGGTACCAGGGTGATGGTTACCCTCTACTCATGCCAGCCAGCAAATTTAAAATGTACGGCAGAGACAAGAACACCACTGTTCCTCCTGGTTACCATCACCCATGTAAACTTTCAGTTTGCTCCCCTTCTCTCCTCCAATGCTGCTGTCACTGCTCTGGGGGTGGGGGGACCTCACAAAGATGCATTCCCCAGGAGGGCTCTGTGTCCAAACCTCTTCTCATGCATTTCATTTATCTCCCATTTCAGCAATGCATTCCTGTGCTCAAATCCCCCCAATCTGTAATTACTAATAAGCTGTGCCTCCTCCAAAGCCTTGATTTCAACCGTCCCTCCCCCTCCACTACCCAGCGTTTCTTGTCTTCCTAACTAACTTCTTCTAGTTTGTCAACTGAAGCATTTCTTCAAACTCAATGGGCCCTCAATCCATGTGTTCATTAGCGACTTTCTTCCCACAAGGTCATTATTTTCCTTCTCACCTAAATTAAATTGTGTGTGGTTTCCTGTGCTCCTTGCTCTTCTCTATTGTATTTGCCTATAAAGCTTTCAGCCCTGCTGAGATTTAACTTTTCAACTGCTTCCCATTTATGCCTGCATGGATGAACATGGCTAGGGAAAATCATACAATGACAAGTTTATGGTCCCAAATACCATGTAAGCCTCATCATTATCAGACATTATCAGACAGCCCTACCCTGTTGCCCTAATTTGTTCACAGTGCCCACCACCCCTGTCCCCCAAATCATTGAGAAAATAATTTCACTTCTTCTCAAAATTCCTAAACTATGTCCTCTTCCTCTTTTTTATTTTTTTTAAGGCAAATACACTCATATTAGCAGTAGAAAAAACACAAGGTCAAAGACAAAATTATCAGTGACTTCAAGACTGTGACAGCAGAGCACTGTGCCAAGCGTGGGGCCCTCTTGATCCCAGGCCCAGTGACTATAGTCACGGCAGCCCATAAAACTACCCTACGGTAGCTTTCCTCCTCGAATATGTTTACAGATTAGTTCAGATAAGCCAGTATCCTTCCCCTCCAGTTTTATTTAGTGGAATCCATAGCATGGTTACAGCCCTGAGGACAGAGGCACAAAGACATGAAACATAAACCGGGGAAAGGATAGAGTTGCATTCACACACAATAGGTTATAGATCAATTGTCAGATAGATAGATTGGGAAACAACTGTGATCAGTGTGCATCTGCGTGGTTTGTTTATTTAAAAAAATTAATATACACCTATCTATGTATTTATGCAAGAAGCTACCCGGGTTATCACAGACCTGTTCCCTGATGATGCCTGGTATAATTTGCATAGGACAGATGCTACTGATGCATCATTTCTGAAGGATTCCTGGCATAGGGCTGTTAAAGGTCTTCTGGAACCTGCCTAGAAGAGCAGTGGCTTAGCTCCGTGAAGCCCTGGGCAGCCTCCATGATGTGTTTCTCAAGTGTAGTCAATGCACAAAGAGCCCCAGGAACCTATACAAGAGCCATCTCTTGGCCAGGCAAACACAGTGAGGCCAACTCTAGCCAAATGGGCCAGAGGAAGGGTTCCTTCTGTGAGTGTTTGCTGTATAGTCCAGAATGTGAAGTTTAACAAAAGCACGTCTTTTTGAAAATTGACCGTAATCCCTTTCAGTCAAAGAGCATCATTTGAAAACCCAAGTTTTTCATGCCAGGACTTATCCTAGTTATAAAATAATCTCTGTTCTTGTGATACCTTTCTGTCAGTATGCCAGTTCCATAGGTGGAGACAATCTGGTTACCCCTATGGAGCCCCGGGCTGGGCAGTCATTGCACCCTACAGCTGAGGAAGCAAGTGAATAGGACTTATGACTCCAGGCTAGGAGGAGAGCTTTTGTGTTAGCAGATTTACTGCTCGTACTGTGCAGTCCTCTTAAGTCCTGAGCAATATTACATAAAGCTACTAGTACACTAGTACAATGAAGGTTTCTGGTAATTTACATGAAAACTGGTACCATGCTTTCCTCTGAGGACACCCTTGTCTAATTTTTGCCCACAGATCGATGCCGCGGATTTGTAATTTTAAAACTGTAATTTCCCTTGGAACTAAAAATATATCCTGTTAAGTTAACTGAGGCCATTTCTCTTTCAGGAAAATGCAGTTAGTTTTTGATATTGGGGAGGTGTTACTTTAATAATCATGTTTGTTTTGGCTTTTCCCCTTCTGACAGTGGGAAGAGGATTAAGTTCAGTTATCACAGAGATGCAAATCAGAGTGGCAATTATGAATTTTGTTTTGTCCCTCCATCTTTCATGGAAGGTGATTTATTATTTTCCTACATCATACATGTTTACCCCTTATTCTTTTTAAAGAATTAGCATACATTTCCTTGCTGCTGCTGCTGTTTCTTTTTCTTCTTCTTCTGCCTCCTCCTTTTTCTTCTTCTTCCTCCTCCTCCTCCTCCTCCTCTTCTTCTTCTCCTTTTTTTCGGGGGAAGGAGGGAATGGACAATTTGTGGAAATAAACCTGTAGGTGATGCAAATTCTTAGATTAGTTTTTCCAAACTGGAGGTCACACAGAGCCCCTGCTATGGTTCTGCCTAAAGGAATTGAAACTCTTTCTCTTAATAAAGACTTTTTTCTTCTTCAGCTCCCTTCCCCAGCATGTGAGAAGTGAAATAGTTGGGATTCATTGAAAGGCAACCAGGAAGTTTTCACAAGGCACCTGGTAACCCCATCCTTACTCTGAGATGGTTTTTCAAATTTAGATTTGGCTAAATATAAGACAAGTAGAGTCAGATTCCAGCTGTCTGTTAATTTCATCATAAGATGCTTCCTGGCTACTGTGCAAACTGATTTGCAAGCAAGCAAGCAACCAACAAGAGAACAAATATTGCATTTCCAAGCACAGACTGCCTTCACATCTGAAGAAGTGATTGAGTTGTGTGAATGGTATTTCAAATCCCAAATAACAGAAGGGAATGTGTGGGGCTCAGTCCTGCCTGAGAGCCCTAAGGGTGGTGGCAACTTTGCCCCTGGTATAACCAGGGTCCCTGAGCCCTGTTAGCCTGTGCTCTGTCATGGGGGTATGATTGTGGGGGTAGAGTTCAGGCAGAGAGAGGATCACAGGATTTTTAACCTGGCCCATAGCCCATTTCTTAAGGACACTCAGGTAGGGCATCTGGTTTCTGGAAGAGAACATGGTTTTTGAAGCAACTCTGGAATTTGAATCTCAGGTTTCCAATTTATTAGCACTGTGACCTTAGGCCAGTTACCTGGGTCTGACTTTCTTCATCTGTGAAATGAGGGTCATAAAGCTTACCTTAGAGAATTTCAACAATTACATTTTTCTTTTGATGCCTACAATTTGTCTCTTCTACAGTCATAGTTGAGTGGAAACCACATGTTTAAAGTGCTAAGCACAGATTCAGTAAGCCAAAAACCAAAAACAAAACAAACAAACAAACAAAAAAACCCACAAGTGGTGGGAAGGGATATAGTTGCATTCTACCAATAAATCCTTATTCAGGGTATTACCTATTCAGGGTGTTTAGTAAGAGTTAGTGTCTATACAGATAATCTCACTAAACTAACCAACTGAATAAAACTGCAACATAATTACTAGTTGTGATTGAATCTGTTGACGGTACTAAAATTTAGGGCTGGCATATTTCTTTTTTTGTTTGTTTTTTGTTAATTGAATGTTTGATGCAGATCTTCTTTAATTTTTTTTTTTAATTTTTTTTTAATTCTGAGAGAGAGAGAGAGAGAAAGAGAGAGACAGAGAGAGCAGGGGAGGGGCAGAGACAGAGAGAGACACAGAATCAGAAGCAGGCTCCAGGCTCTGAGCTGTCAGCACAGAGCCCGATGCGGGGCTCGAACCCACCAACCATGAGATCATGACCTGAGCCGAAGTAGGATGCTTAACCAACTGAGCCACCCAGGTGCCCCATGGCTGGCATATTTCTTAAAGAAAAACTCATTCAAACTTCATTTGACAGATGGGACAAGGCAAGGGGTGGGTGGGACAAGTAGCTTCCACAGGACTTCCAGCTCCTAAATGGCACCTCCAACCCTAGATCCCAGGTTTCCTGATTCTAATTTCACTCTTCCCCCAACATACCATGCCTCTGATAACATGGAGAAAGCAGTCTACATATTCTAAATATTGTTTGTAGAATTATGGCCTTTTATTTTGCTGGCAGCCCTGCCACTGATTTAAAGAACACATCAAATTATCTGTAATATTCAGATACCTGTACGCACGTCAAATCCCCATGATTTAGACTGTCTGAATTTCTGATGCTAGGCTTTCCAATGCCTGCTGGGGTGAATTTATTCATTTGTCTCTTTAAAGGACTAACCCTTCTTTGGCAGTTTATTCCCTACATCTTGATTCCCATCTCCCCCCTTAACCCCTCCTGAATATAAAGAAGAAGGTAACTGTTTGTTTGTTTTTTTTTAATTGGTACCTTTGGCTACAGGCTTCACAGTGGCAAATCATTAATTAATAGCTGCTGTGAGCTTCTTAGAGCCAGATTGATCAATTTGGGTCTGCTGTAGTTATGAGTTACTTTTATTCCCACATCAGCCTTTTCCTCCATTTCTCCAGCCCTCCAGCCTCAAACTCAATGGATTTGCCTTAACAACTTCAGTTAAACAGCTGCCCTTTACTTTTTGATGTATTTTTTAATTTTTTTTTAATGTTTTATTTATTTCCAGGAGAGAGAGAGAGAGAGACAGCGTGAGCAGGGGAAGGTCAGAGAGAGAGGGAGTCACAGACTCTGAAACGGGCTCCAGGCTCTGAGCTGGCAGTCAGCACAGAGCCCGACGCGGAGCTCGAACCCACGAACCGCGAGATCATGACCTAAGCGAAAGTCGGACGCTTAACCGACTAAGCCACCCAGGCGCCCCTTGATGTATTTACTTTTTTGACTCAAATGATTGGGCAAAAAGCCTTGTAAACGGTCCTCAGAAAGCTCCAGCCCAACTTCCTGTGGACTTCCTTTAATCACACATCCTCTGGACTCCTTAAATCTTATCTGTGACAAAAGGTGTTGCACAACATTTCCTCTCCAGCTGAGGCTTTGCCCCAAGACCATCCCTAACACTTCTGAGTCAGGGCCAAGCTGCAGCTTCGGCAGCATTCACAGCCATGGCAAGGACACAGAGCTGCTGAGGCTTGGGGTCATACCAGGGCTTTTTCCAGCAGGAAGCTGGTGCTCTTGAGTTGACATGGACACAGGATTTATAAGGTGAGAAGGCTGAGCCAGAGTTGTGTGGAGGGCACAGATTGTGTCTTCGGGAGTTAGGCTCTTCCTTAAGTAGTCTCTGCTGAGATACATATGTGCTTGGAGATTGTGAGCATTTGACATATTGGTCAACTCAACCCAATGAATGTTTGCCAGCTTTTTATGTCTCTTCATACACATCATCATGCTTCATTCTCAAATGGATTTTGACACACATGTTGGAAACAAGCAGATAGAAAAATGGACTTTCGGATTGATTATCCATTGTCCTTAGTCTTTTCTTTGCCCCACACCCACCCTGTACATCTGTATCTCTGAGATGGGTGCTGTGGCATGCAGTGGGTGACTCTTTTTTAATATGCTATATAGAGTCTAGTTCACTTTGTGCATAGGGGGAAAGGAAAATAGTGGTCAGCAAGTATTTCGTTCTAGTTGCAGCATTCTGGCCTGCATGGTAATTAAACTTAATCTGATTTTATCTGAAATGACTCTACAAAGAGTTACCAGTTTGGTATGAGGTTAAGTATGTGGCTCTTCTGAGAGTATAAGACCTATGTGGGGGATTCCTGGGTGGCTTACTAGGTTGAGTGTTCAACTTCAGCTCAAGGCATGATCATACAGCTCGTGGGTTGGAGCCCTGTGTTGAGTTCTGTGCTGACAGCCCAGATCCTGGAGCCTACTTCAGATTCTGTGTCTCCCTCTCTCTCTGTTCCTTCCCTGCTTGTTCTCTCTCTCTCTCTCTTTTTCTCTCTCTTTAAAAAAGAAATAAACATTAGGAGCACTTGGGTGGCTCAGTCAGTTAAGCATCCGACTTTGGCTCACGTCATGATCTCATGGTCCATGAATTCTAGCCCTGCATCAGGCTCTCTACTGACAGCTTGGACCCCAGAGCCTGCTTCAGATTCTGTGTCTCCCTCTCTCTCTGCCCCTCCCCTGTTCATGCTCTGTTTCTCTCTGCCTCTCAAAAATAAATAAATGTTAAAAAATTTCAAAAACTTCCTTATAGGTTCTGGATATTAACCCTTTATCTGATATGTCATTTGCAACTATCTTTTCCCATTCAGTTGGTTGCCTATTAATTTTATGGGTTGTTTCCTTAGCTGTGCAGAAGCTTTTAATCTTGATGAGGTCCCAAAAATTTATTTATGATCTTGATTCCCTTGCTTTTGGGGATGTGTCAAGTAAGAAGTTGTTGCAGTGGAGGTCAAGGAGGTTGTTTCCTGCTTTCTCCTCTAGGGTTTTGATAGTTTCCTGTCTCACGTTCAGGTCCTTTATCCATTTTGAGTTTATTTTTGTGCATGGTGTGAGAAAATGATCTAGTTTCATTCTTCTGCATGTTGCTGTCCAGTTCTCCCAACACCATCTGTTAAAAAGCTGTCTTTTTTCCATTGGATATTCTTTCCTGCTTTGTCAAAGATAAGTTGGCTGTATACTTTTGGGTCCACTTCCGAGTTCCCAATTCTGTTCCATTGGTCTATGTGTCTGTTTTTGTGCCAATACCATACTGTCTTGAGGATGACAGCTTTGTAGAAGAGGCTAAAGTCTGGGTTGGTGATCCCTCCCATTTTGGTTTTATTTTTCAGTATTACTTTCGCTATTCGGGGTCTTTTGTGGTTCCATACAAATTTTTGGATAGTTTGTTCTAGTTTTGAGAAGTATGCTGGTGCAATGAGAAAGAATGAAATCTGGCCATGTGTAGCAACATGGATGGACCTTGAGGGGGTTATGCTGAGCGAAATAAGTCAGGCAGAGAAGGACAAATATCATATGTTTGCACGTATAGGAGGATTAGGAGGAACTTGACACAGGAACAAGGGGGAGAAGAAGGGGGGAAATGGTGGGGGAAAGGGAGAGAGGCAAACCATGAGAGACTCTTGAATGCTGACAAAAACTGAGGACTGATGGATGTGGGGGGGAGGAGGGATGGGCATAGAGGAGGGCACTTGTGGGGATGAACACTGAGTGTTATGTGGAAACTAATTTGACAATAAACTATTTGTAAAAAAATAAATAAATAAAAATAAAAAATGAGAGATCGTAAAAAAAAATTTTCAAAAAGAAATAAACATTTTAAAAAAGGCTTATATGGGAATGAGTCAAAAGTTTCTCTTTCCCTCTCTCTCTCTATTAGAGACACTATTTTAAATAAAGATAGGCCAGCTATAGAATGAATTCTCCTGGGTGTTATTATACTCCAAGAAATTATGAACTTCTAATTGAAAAGCACAAACTATTAGCTGATTTGACATTAATCATTTTATTTTAATGATTACTAGTACAGATACCCAAGAATATAATAGCAATAAAGCTATTTTCTCTAAAGCAGAAATATTCCAAATAAAACAGAGACAACATCTTAGTCCTTAAATCCCAGAGAGTGACTTATATGCAAATGTATGTGCCCATTAAAACTCTTTGATCAAAATAGTGCCTCATAGACAATGAGAAAGTCTGTAGATTTAGTGAAATGTCATATTATCTCTTTTTTTAATGTATATTTTTGAGAAAGACAGAGAGGCAGATAGAGCATGAGAGGAGGAGGAGTAGAGAGAGAGGGAGACACAGAATCTGAAGCAGGTTCCGGGCTCCAGGCTATCAGCACAGAGCCTGACTTGGGGCTTGAACCCACAAACCGCAATATGGCCTGAGCCGAAGTTGGACACTTAACCAACTGAGTTGTCCAGGTGTTCCAATCATATTGTTTCTGATGTGACTCCTTTTTCTGAAGAGGTAGGTATAGGAAACACCAGGGAGTAAACATATTGGCTGAGAAGGCTGAAGTCATGCTGATTATTTTTTCAGAGAAACCACAAAGGGGTCTGCCTGCTTGAGGTAAAAAATCAGAAACATAAAGAAGGAAACTGTTGGGTCCCATAGCTGGTAAGACAAGCATGTCTGAGCACAGTGGATGTTTGGCTGCCTCTGCCAGCACCAACTTTTTGCCCAATGTCTCTTGATTCTTGAACTTTGGATCCATATAGCATCAAGGAAGTCAACCGCACTTCTCCAGAGTAGCATCGTCTGATAGACTAAACCAATGAGAGCATTTTCTCTTAGATTGGAGTGAGTGAACCAGGACTGGGGAGGAGACTTCAACTGTCTCAGAACTTTTTGTGAAATGCTGAGTCAAGGATAATCTTTCTCCACTGCAGACACAAATAATAAACAAATAGCTCAGGGAGCTATTGGCAGTATTCTTGGGACAATACGGTGAGTCCTGTCTAAATAAAATAATAGGGAGAATTGGAGCTGGGAACGAGGAAAAAAAGCTTGAGTATTTGTTATATATTTTAAGCCACTAGATTGAGTATCTCTTGAAAATAGCCCTGTTTGAGACTTTTGAATCAATAAATACCCTTCTTGCTTGTGCCAGTTTTAGCTAGGTTTTCTCATTTTTGCAGCTGAAGGCACCCTAACAAACCAGTAAATCTGTACAATTGCCTGAAGCCGTGTTCCACATCCATGACTCTGAATTCTTCCTTCCTCACTGTCTTGACCTCATTGAGACAGCCAGCTGCTAGATTCCAGAATCCGGTTGGGATTCTTGGAGGTCAGTACTCCATAGAGAATAAAATGACTGGAGGTCTTCATGGCTCTGTACAGAATCTGCTGCCACAGAGATAGCAGGGATATCAAAATACTCCTGCCCCTGGAGCTGGACAGACTGATGGGCCCATCTGTAGGGCAAGGACAGCCTGAACAGAAAACTGAGTGAGAAGCTAATGAAGAGCTAGAAGGGAAGCAGAGGACTTGGAATTAACATGGATTTCATAAAAGAACAGCAAGTCCAGCTACTCAGTAAGGGGATAGAGTTTCCTGAAGACTTCATGAAGAACTGTCAAACTTCCCAAGCAAAGAGTATGTCTATACCTCAAAGAAATCACAAGTCAAGTACCACATCTGTCCAACACGGACCTCCCTCTCCCCCCACCCCCACCGTGTTCTTGGGAATACATAAAAAGTCCATGGAGAGTTACTTGCACCTCTTCACCTCTTCAGTTTGCCCTTCCTGGATTATGGGAAGGACTGGAAAATCCAACCAGAGAGGTGTGAGATCCCCCTAAGTAGATTTGCTGAAACTTTGAACTCTTAGTGCCTCTGTCCCATAGTAGGAGGTCTCTGAGGTATCTCCCAGTCTCTTCTTCACAACCATAAAATGAAGGCACAGAAGTGACTCAATTCTGAAGTACTGTTATCTCAGTCAGTATACTGTGACTTTGAGTTTTCTGAAAATTAAACTGTTTGCTTATGTTATATTTCTAGAGAGAAACTTTCTACAAAAAAAATCTTTGTTGATCTTAATCTTTGTTGATCTTAGGACATAAGAAAGATAGTATCATTCGAACTGTCTAAAGTATAGATGGGACCACTAAAAGAGTAGAAATGGATGTATAAAGAAAAACTCATGGGGAAAGAAAAGAATGACAGAGGAAATTTAATCGGGTTAGTCAAAGGCAGGAAAGGAGAAAAAAGCAAAGAAAACTAAAGGCACAAAATAAAGGGAAATAATTCTATCAGTGATTGTAATAATCATGAGTGAATTAAACTCACCTGTTAAACTGATGGTAAAAATTAGGTTTTAATAAATTCAGCCACAAACCACTTACAAAATACAGACTTCAAATATGAGAAAGAAAAACTGAAAGTAGAGAAATAAATAAAGGACATACCAAACAATTACTAAGCAGTAGTAATATCATCAAGATAGACTTTAAGGAAGAAACATTGTCAAGGATAGAGAGGCTCGTTACATAATCATAAATAAAACAAGTTGCCAAGGAACCATAATATTCTTGGGTGTATGTACACTGAATAACCTATCCTCAAGATATATAAAGCAAAATTTGAGATTATTGCAAAGAAAAATGAACAGATCTCCACAATAGTGGGCGATTTTA
Source organism: Hyaena hyaena (assembly GCF_003009895.1). Lineage (NCBI taxonomy): Eukaryota > Metazoa > Chordata > Mammalia > Carnivora > Hyaenidae > Hyaena > Hyaena hyaena. The sequence goes on from NW_024082395.1 coordinate 130,478, forward strand.
GACATATGGAAATAGTCTAAATAGACATTTAGAAATAGTATATTTAGCAGACAAATACAATTATTAAGGTTACAGGAGATTTAAGAAATTCAGTTAACAAACTAATGGACATAATATACTTAATAGTTGAAGAAAATGTAATATTTTCAAGATACATTGTCTATATTCTGAGTGAAGCCTTCACTCTCTTTCCAATAGTTTCTCAATTGTTGAAATTTCTTTAACTCATTTACTCTGAAGTAAAAGAATAGAATGGATGTTTGTAACAGCTTCCTAATTTCAGTACCTGAATTGGCTGGGCCCTGGACTCCTTGTACAAGCCAGGTTAGAGGGGCCACTGGTCAGGGGACTAGTCCTGTGTGGTTCTTTTGCCCAAGAGGAATGTATTTTTACTTTGGCTATAGGTTTCTTTGACTTAGTGGAGATTATTAGGAGCTAAATGACCTCCCTTGCCTAATGAAGCCACTCCTTGATGCTTCTACTATTCATTGAGACTAGGCATCTTTTTCATCTGCCTTTTGTAAAGTTTCAAAGATTCCTGATTTGTAGCTAACATTTACAATGTAAGGTCTTCTGTTGAAAGGTTTCATGTGTAGAGCAAATAAGCTTCTGCCTACAGGTTCCCAGATCTAGCTATCCATTAGAATCATCTGGAAAATTTCTAAGATACAGACTCCTAGGCCCCACAAATGATGGTCTCAATGAAAATCTCTTGGGATTAGCTATAGAAATCTGATTTTTAAAAGCTCCCAGGTTATTCTGATGTAGGCAGCCATCTGTGTAGCGTTTGGAAATACTTTCTAACCAAAGGATCTGACCTTGAACATACAGAAACAGTTTTTATCCCAACTCTGTAACTACCTGCTGCCCTAACAATTTCCTTAAACTCCCCATATGTTTTCCCATGTGGTACATTTTCTAAATTTGGAAATTGGTGTGTAATTATATCTATGGTTCATCTACCAACCCCACTGAGTTTTTTTAAGGATGAGTTAGGTTAGAACTGTCAACCTAAAAGCATACAAATATCTATTTTTTTAACAAAGAAAATTTCCTCTTAAATCAGTTTACTTTTCTAGGATTTTTAGAATGATGAAAAGAAGTAAACAAAATGTATGTGGCTTGTTTTAGGTCTTGGCTTAACCACGACTTGCCCATCCTAAGGCAGAAATGATATGATTTGTAGGGTAAAATGTCTACCAGGAAAGTATAAAGTACCTAAGTAATGATTGTGTGTGGGCATGTGAGTGTGTGTGTGTTTGTGTGTGTGTGTGTGTGTGTGTGAAATTCACATACTATATGAAATATATACAATTTGAAAAGACTTGGATGACAGAGGCTGGTTTTAATGTGTCTGTTCTGCAGTGGAAAAATTCACAAACTTAATCATCTGCATAAAGATTTAACAACATGATAAAATTAGATGTGTCTTTTACATAAGATGTCACTTGGAATGATTGGTTTCCCAAACCTTAACCTTTCAGAGTGCAAAATGGTGTAATTCTTGATGGAGATAGATGATAGCATGATCTCACCTGTCAGTGTTACCTTATATCCACTTTGTTCACAATTATGCTCAAGGGAGGATAAGAAAATGAAAAAATCAAGTTTATTATGGTAAAGAATAGCATAGCTACCTGGTGGTAAGGAAAGGAGCACATATGGAGATGTTTGGGAAGAGGTGGCTCATTCTTAGTTATGACCTTATGCAGAATAAAGGCTAGCATTACAAAGACTGCAATTACCGGAGGGGGAATTGTCTCAAACAGCAAAGAATTACAGGGTTCTGGCTGGGGTGTTGTTCACACACTAGCAGGCAGTAACACATTTCAGAGTGACATCTTTCAAAAAGCAGATATAGGTAGGAAGCTCATCACCACTTTTAGGGTTCAATGCATGAGCACAGATGTCAGGCCCAGACGGAGTTCTGTGCACAAGCTTACAGCTTTGCCATTTATAAAACTGAGCCATAAGATGCAAATAAGATCTGAATGTTGTTTTCCTTCCAAGTCAAATTCAAGACTTGAGAAATTAATCTGTCGTTTTTGCTTTGAGGCTGAAGTCTGTAGATTGCAAAAGTTGAGGCCGGTAGCCTGTCTTCATTTCTTTCTTGATATACTTATATAACATAGCAAGCTTTCCCAGAAATAGATGATAAAATTTTCACATGAAAGGTATAGCACAAAATTCCTGCAGACTTAAAGAAGTTTCTTCCTTTGAGGAGGAATAATGTTGTCACTTGGCTGTTCTCCAAACAATGGCGTTTCTGCTAGAGTCCTTGGTGATAAAAAAGGATGCAGTGAGTAAAGGAAAGTATTAAAAGGCAACAGAATGCCTAGCCAAAACAGATTCATAGTCTATCTTTTCTTTCAATAATATACTACTACAGTTCTTTAGAAAAATTAAAGAAAAATGAATCATAATTCAGTTATTTCATTTATTTGACAAACGTTCTTGCGTAACTACTTTGTGTCCAGCACACTGTTTGAATCTAAGAATGCACAAGTATGACCAATTCTCCCCTTGCAAAGGGCTCCATTCTTGAGAGAGCCTGACATAATATGATCTTAGTTTATTATTACTATTATTCTGAAATATAGTAATAAATTCTCTAATCAAGGTGTACAGATTTTTAGGAAACGCAAAAAGGATAAAGCATTTAAGTGTACTGAATAGATGGGGGTAGGTTTAAGAGGCACGGATGAAGAAGACCTTGTAACTGGAGAAATTAGACTGGGGGACCGGAGGGGCACAGTCTTCTGAGGTCAATTAATACAACTCTTGTTCTCGACTGAGGAAATTTTTACTGTCTTCTCTATGGACCTTAAAGCTGTAGAGCTGAAAATGGTGAACTGAATTTTATTGTCATGCTTGTTATAAGCTAAATGATGTGTAGTACCAGATATCTCATCATAAGTTTCAAAGTCTTTCATTGGAAAATCACCCTTAAATAGATGGCCACGTTTGAAACCTGTACTGTTGGGAGTACTGTAAAGATCAAAGCCTTAGTGGTATGAAACCAAGATGTTCTGATAAAACTGATTAATGTTTAGGTCAACTAATTAGCCAGTTACCTTAAAAAGAAAGTTTCAAGTTGGAGAAGAGGATCGTTGACAGTGTCAAGCTGGTTTGTCTCTGATTTTGAATTACTTTCCTGTTGACCATCTCCTTGTCTCTAGGACCAAATCTGACCTAGAGCTAGAGGTATTTACAGAGTTCAACTTAGAGTTCAGAGACCCAGCTATGACCTTGAACACTTGTTCCGCAAGCTGGAATTCTGGCCTATTCCTGATTAAGACTTCACCTTTGAGCCCAATTGTTATAAGAACATTCTCTTCTTCCTATGTTTGTGTATTAATTTTGAAGATGTGCCCACTGCAGAAAACGCTTCAATGCCTGAAGCATGCTCTGAAAATTGACTTTGGTCTGGGGTCTCACTCCCTCAAGAGAGATGTCCTCAATAGTGATAGCCTACAACTCTGATTATGGCTGGATCCTAAAGTCTTTGTCAAGAATCCCCAGCTGAATTTTGGAAAATCCCTCTGCTCTTGTTTACAGATCCTTGATATACATGGTGGTTCTGGACTACTACCTGTCAGCTGCAGTGTTTTAGATCTCATGGCTCTAGATATTATATCTTGCCTACCAGACTGAAATTCCTTTCAATCGTAGGACTGAAACTTTTCCTTGTAAGCTTCTACCCTTTATTAGTTTGACTTTTAAGAACAAGAACTTAGACCAACAAAGGAGAATAAACCAAATATTATTAACATAACGTTAAGATTCTGACATAGGTATACTATACCTCCTTGCATTGGCCATTCCCCAACTTATCCCCTAATGGCTTAATAAACTGCTGGATTGATTCTCTCAGTGCTCCACTTGGGTGATAATTGGTCTTCAGGACTATTATATATCTTTTTGATCTCTATGGAATCTTCAACTACTGTAAATTGCCCTTTCTTCCATCCCTGTCCAGATATAATCCAGACAACCTTGCTGTAAAGGCTCTGGCTCAACTGCAATGTAGGTGAGAAGGTGTCTAGTTCTAAGTCCTGCATGTCCTAACTCCTCACAGCTGATCATGTACACTTTGATATCTTATCACCAAGTGATGGGGCACAGCAAGTCATTCATTACTGTTCTGTGGCTGGGAAAGGAAATTGTAGAGAAAGCAGAAGGGGAAAATAAGCTGTGAAGTTTAACTCAATGGTCCATGATTTCTGTCCCATAATTGTTGTGGAGCCAGTTCTAGACACATTTCTTGCAGGAGATCCTCTCTCACCTCTACTGCCCCACCAAGTTCATCCTCTCCCCTTCCTGGGAATTCAGACTTCACTGCCTGCCACAGCCCCTTTGTTCTAGGTTCAGCGCAAAGACTCGATGCAGTGAGAGTTGTGCCATCCTCTATGCTCTCTACCCGGGCTCCTCTCCTAAAAAGAAGCTCCAATACAGAATGGACCTGATCCTACTCTCGTGGCCCCACAGGCCTTGTCCAATTCCTTCATGTGACCAAGACATTGGTCATGAATACTTACAGTTTGCAGAAAAGAATCATAAGCAGCATTTATTAAAAATGCATATGTTCAGGCCCCATACCAGATTTATGAGTCAGAATTTCTAAGACAAAGACCAGAAAAGACTTTTTTAAAGAAACATCCCTCGTGATTCATAGGCATATAAAGTTTTGAGAAGTATTTTCTTGGAGAATCACATTCTCTCCTGGGATGGTGTTCAGGACTGACCATCAGATTTGGAACTAAGTACTAACCAGAAAGTAAAAGAGGGAGAGGATTTTTTTTCCCTTTCCTTCTTAATTCTGGCTTTCTGAAGGTACAGAGTCAGAGTCTCTACAAATTCTTCAGAAGTACTTTTCCCTACAGAGAGATTATTCTTGTGTACAATCTGACCCAAGAAGTTACTAGAAGAATCTGGATATTGGACTAACAGGAATTGGATTGGATTGACATTGGATTAACAAGAAACTCTGCTGTCCAGTTTCTCAGAAGAAAGTCAGTGAAAGTACCTGACCTTTAAGAGATATTTAATTAGTATTGAGTAAATGAAATGTGAAAAAATCCTCTAGTCTCTCAAGGTAAATATTATGATTTTTGATTATCATTGTTCTCTAAATATACAGGGATATGAGTGAATTGAGAAACGTTATTTGACAAAACGGAGAATAAACTAGGTTTTACTGCAATAGTTTATTATATTGTAGGAGCTGCTTCCAGTTTTTTCTCTTCTATTCTGTGACAACAAATTATGTAATTTACTCTCTTATGTTTCATTTTATTTATCTCTCAAAACTTAGAGTCCGTGCTCATAAAATAAATGAAATTTATTGGTGATATACATATAGATATGCACATACCTATATATACACATGTATACATATATAAATGTATGTATTTGGGAGGAGAGTTTTGTTTTAATATTTATTAAAAAACATTGTCTTTATGGTTCTTCTAAAAATTGGAAAAGAACGTAAATCTCTTAAGACTATTTCAAAAGCTCTATGTAATCTGGTATATACCAGCCTTCCTTTGAGTGTCTTCTCCATCCTCACTCTTGCTTATTTTAACATTGACCATCTTCATGTGATCTTTGGGACATTATGGGTAAAAAGAGTAGAGGTGCTTAAGATCAGTCACAGAAAGTCTTTGAGTCCTGTTGCCTCATGCATTTTTGACTAGTGGCAAGGGTGCCACTTGCACCCCTTTTTCTTTTTTTTCCTTAACATTTTGAAAACATCTTTTTCTTTAAACTTTTAACATTTATTTATTTTTGAGAGATGGAGAGAGACAGTGTGATCAGGGGAGGGACAGAGAGAAAGAGAGAGAGGGAGACACAGAATGTAAAGCAGGCTCCAGGCTCCGAGCTGTCAGCGCAGAGTCTGAGGCAGGGATTGAACTCACAAATTGCTAGATCCTGACTTGAGCTGAAGTCAGACACTTAACGGACTGAGCCACCCAGGCACCACATTATTTATTTATTTTTGAGAGACAGAGAGACAGAGCGTGAGTGGGGGAGGGGCAGAGAGAGCGGGAAACACAGAATCTGAAGCAGGCTCCAGGCTCTGAGCTGTCAGCACAAACCCTGACATGGGTTTCAAACCTACCAACCGTGAGATCATGACCTGAGCCAAAGTCAGATACTTAACCGACTGAGCCACCCAGGTGTCCCTAATTCCCCTTTTTTCTAAAGCAGCTCTATACTTAGCCTTAGCCTTTTAGAGTTTATGAAAATTAATTTCTGTTTCTAATTAATAATAGTTCTAAATTGCTGACTGTCAGAATTCAAAGATAAAAGGTTCCTGACAGTGAAAACCTGAGAAAAAAATTGACAAGCTACTTCTAAAAGTGTGTATGAAAATACAAAAGACATAAGCCAGGCAAGGCAAACTTGAAGAATAAAATTGGAGGATTTATACTACCAGATTTTAAGATTTATTCTAATCTTCAGGAATTAAAGACGAGCATAAATTGCTATAAGGATAGATAAGTAGATTAAAGGAGCAGATGTTGCTCCAACATCATTTATTAGGTTAAAAAATTAACCTTGACCCCTTTTTCACAACATACACAAAATTATGTTGACATGAATCATAGACCTTAATTTACAGGTGAGACCAGCAAGCTTTGAGAACTTTACTATCTACCACTACAGCCACTAAGCACTGTAGCTACTAAACACTTGAAAGGTGGCTGGTCCAAATTGAGATGTGCTGTGAGGATACAATATACACCGATTTCAAAGATGTAGTAGAAAAAAAGAATGTAAATGAGCTCTTTAATGAAGTTTATATTGATTTGAAATGATGATATTTTAGTATGTTGGGTTAAAAAAATTAAAATTATTTCAACTGTTTCTTTTTACTTTTGTTTGATGTGAATATTAGAACATTTCAAATTATATATGTGGCTCATGTTTGTGACTCACATTGCATTTTCCTTTCACATTGCATTTTTATTGAACAGTGATGCTCCAGAAGAAAAGATAAGATATTCACGTCCTTGAGAAAGGCAAGAATTTTGTAAAAAGGACACTCACACAAAATACTAATCATATAGAAAAAACTAAGCTGGATTTAATCAAAATTAACACTTCTGCTCATCAAAAGACATCATTAAGAAAGTAAAAGGGCAAGCCACAGAGTAGAAGAAAATATTTCGATGTGCATACCTAACGAAGACTTGTATACAGAATAATTTTTAAATTTCCATACATCAACAAGAAAAAGGCAAACAACCATAAGGAATAAAAATGAAAAAAAGACTTTAACAGGCTTCACTAAAGAAGATACTTGAATGGCCAACAAGCCAATGAAAAACTGCTTTAATTTTATTGATATGAAGAAAGTATAAATTAAAATTATAGTGAGTTCATGCATATATGATCAACTGTTTTCACAAAGGCACAACAACATTTCAGTGAAGAAAAAATGCAACAAATGGTGCTGGAACATTCACAGGTTGTGGTAAGTAGAATAATGAACCCCCAAAATGTTAATGTCCTAACCGTCGAACCTGTGAATGTGTTCCTTTACAAGGCAAAGTGCAATTAATGTTGTGGTCGGAATTAAAGTTGATAATCGACTGTTGGGATCACCACGGGAAAGTAGCCTGGGTTTCTCAGGTGGACCCAATGTAATCACAAGCGTCCTTAAAGATGGAAGAGGGAGGCTAGAGGGTCAGAGCCAGGGAGAAGCAGGCAGAGGAGTGTTCAGTTTTATGTTGCTGCCTTTGAAGATAGAAGACTATATCAAGCTCAGGAATATGGACAGGCTCCAGAAGATGAAAAAGGTAAGAAAATGGATTCTACCCTAGAACCTCCAGAAGAACAAAAAAAAAAAAAAAAAAAAAAAACCCTGTTAACACTCTCACTGTTACCTAGTAAAACCCAATTTGTACGTCTGACCTCCAGAGCTGTAATAAAAGTTTGTGTTGTTTTAAGCTGCTAAGTTTGTGGTATTGTTAAAACAGCAACAGGAAACTAATGCAGATATCTGTATGTAAGAAGATCAATTTAGGCAGAAATTCTAGTCCTTAAGAAAATAAGACTGATCTTCTCACAGAGATCTACATAAAACATTTCAAGGCATTTCAACTGAAATAACACCAATGTCTGGCCCAGAAAAATAGAGAAAAAAATTGTGGTATAAATCTACAATGAATTTTTGAAAAGAGCAGTAATAGAGTGAAATTCAGGTATATGCTACAACATGGATATTAATCTTAAAAACATTAGATTGAGCTAATGAAGCAGACATAAAAGATGGCATACTATACGATCTCATTCATAAGCCTTTAAGGAAGAAGCAAAACTCATCTTTGGTGCTAGAGGTCAGAAGAAGGGTTACTGCAGACATAGTGTTTAATTCACAGCAGCGCCACGGGGACCCATTCTGGGATGATAAATGGATTTTACATCTTCATCTGGGCGTTGGCTACAGGTGTATGCACATACATAAAAGTTCACAAAGGCTTATATTTAAAATATGGACATTTTGCTTTATGTACATTTAACCTTTTTTTTAATGTTTGTTTATTTTGAGAGAGAGAGGGAGGGGGAGGAGCAGAGAGAAAGGGAGAGAGACTCCCAATCAGGCTTTGCACTGTCAGTGTGGAGCCCAAATTAGGGCTCAATTTCATGAATCATGAGATCATGACTTGAGCCTAAATCAAGAGTCAGACACCAAACAGATCCAGCCACCCAGGCACCCTTGTAAATTTCTTCTTAAGATAAAAACCCCACTAAATTTTAAAAATGCAACATTATCTTTTCTAGATGGGACTTTTTCCGTCTGGTCTGGTGGTAGAGGTGGGTGGTGGTGGAAAGAGAAAAAGAGGATGATAGACAGACTGGGGAAAGCCGAGTCAGTTAGATGTGATGTGGCCAAAGGAGGGAAAAGCAAAAAGATTGAGTTGTTTTAGGGAAAGTCTAGAGGAAAGGCCCAGTGAGACTCACCCACCCAACTCTGCTATTTTCCCAGCTACTCCCCACCCAAGTACGGAGGAGAACTAAGTCAGTTGTTGATAGCCTGTCTTTCCAGTTAACAGCTAGGACTTTTGGACATGTATTTTTCCACCTTGTTAAAAAGTGACATTTTCATCTGCTGTTAATAATCATCTTTTGGGGTGCCTGGGTGGCTCAGTCAGTTGAGTGTCTGACTTCGGCTCAGGTCATGATCTCACAGTTTGTGGGTTCGAGCCCTGCATCGGGTTCTGTGCTGCCAGCTCCGAGCCTGGAGCTGCTTCGGATTCTGTGTCTACCTCTCTCTCTGACCCCCACCCCCTGCTCTCGCTGTCTCTCTCTCTCTCTCAGAAATAAAACATTAAAAATTTTTTAAAAACTCATCTTTTTCAGTTGTAAGATCAAATTTTTACTGTCTGTTAAAATCAAAACATATTCAAGCTGCCGATCCTCCAAAAAGTCTCTAAATGACATCGCTGAGCTTTAGTAAACAATTTTTTTTTTAGCTATTGCTTAATCAAATCCATGATACATGACAACAAAATGGTTCATTTAGATGCTAATTTATACTCTTCTATCAATAGTAAAGCTAAGAGTGGTTAGTTAGTTCTATCTTCAAAATCTTTCAGTTGCCAGAAATCACCAAGAGCATAACCCCAGTTGTATCTGTTTAATGGAAAAATCTGAGACAGAATTTCCTTTCCTTTGTTATTTTTTAAAATTCTGTGTAGCCTAATTATGTTCCACAAAACAGGAAAACATCTTTTGATACTTAAATGCCATTCATACATCCTAACAAATCAAGACAGCTTGAGTTATTAGTGTTGAAAATTGCTTATCTGCTTGCACATAGATGACCCTTTTCCCAGTATTTATGCTTCTGTGCGGTAATCTATCCATCCATAGACTGGGGGTCCTCACAGCTCCTCCTCATCCTAGGTGGTCTCAGGCAAGTAAGTTGAATGTGCCCACCACCCCTCCAGTGACCACGTAAAGAACCTGAAAACCAACTGTGGTTTCTTCTTGGCTGTATCCCTCACATCCAGTTCATCACCATTTCTAATGATGCCACTTTGTTGACACTCAAGTTTCATTCTGTTTTATGGTAGGATATCTTAAGATTTGTTTTATTTGTTTTTTGGAACAATTCTGAGAGCAATTCCTTTTTCTTGACTTTGCTTTTTAATTATTACCCCCTCTGCCTATTTAAACAGCCATTCTATTTTTAGTAATGGAGTTTCTTACAAAGGTGAGGCATCAACATGTTTGGCATATTTGAGAAGCCGTAAGCCAGCCAAAATTACTGAATCTCAATATTGGCAGTTCATGCTTAAGGGGGAAGACAAGGTATTGATAATGCAGGAAATTATGGGCTCTGGTAAGAATGGTATTTTTTTTTCCCTAAGGGTTGAATCTTAAAGAATCAGTTGCTGTGTGAAGAATAAACCACAGGGGGTAAGAGAGAGTGAGCCCTGGAATAAAAGATGGCTCTGCTGCAAGAGAGGAAGGATAGAGGCAGAGCCTAGGTTGATAATGGTGAGGGTTCCACCTGTTAGTGAACTGCTGGGCACCACTTGAAGCACCTCTTACTTTAAATTCAGACACCAACAGTCTCGGATTATGCCTGTCACTTGATCAGGTTAACCATGCAGAGGGGAAGCTTGGGAGGAGCTTTGGACGGGCACTGAGCATACCTGGGTTCGAGTACACTCTTTTCTTGCCAACACGCTGTGGAGCACTGGAAAGTCATTTTACCTATCAAGGCTTCAGTTTCTCACAAGTAAAATGAGAGAGCTGTGAAAGATTTTATTTAAGCATGTTTGTAGTAAGTGAAAAAGCAGATGGGTTTGGCCTTTTAAACGAGAAGCTTAGTGGGCTCCTGGGTAGCTCAGTCTTCTGGTCAGGTCATGATCTCACAGTTCATGAGCTCAAGCCCTGCTCCAGGTGAACTGTGCTTCATTTTCTCTCTGTCTCTCTGCCCCCCTCACTCACATGCACCATCTCTCTCTCTCTCTCTCTCTCTCTCAAAAAGTAAATAAGAGAAGCTTAGGAAAAAAATGTCACTTGATGATATGCACTGGGGGGATGAGACCTTCTAGGGTCCTCTGAACCACCAGAACGACCTCTTCCTCTCTCTTCATCCAATCAAGTTTGTGATGCACAAGGAATCTCTACCCCAGGATCTCCCCCCGCCTCCTTTCCCACATAGGCCTCCTCCTTACACACATGATCTTCATCACATAGGTGTGTATATTACTCCCCAAGGAATGAAAGCCTGACTACAGTAGAAATACCACTGTAAATTCTGGCAACTGGAAAAGGTTTCTTGTGCTTAACAGGACACATGAACACTGCAACAGATGGGCTTTCTGTGCCTGCATGTAATTACCAGAGTAAAAAAGAAAGAAATATGAAATGAGGACTCAATTCTTATTGTGCGGGAATGGAGCGGGAAATTAACAAAATCCAGAAACTTAGTTTATAAGTTCCATCAAATCATTATACTGCTTTTTCTCTGGGACTTCAAGAGACCTAACTTGATGCCTTAGTTATTAAATTCTATTAAACTAAGGGTAAAATAAATAAATGAGTTGCCTGTGGTCGAACCACAGGACTCTGATCTTTTTAGGTGAACTAGTATTGCCTGGCTTTAACTCCCTCCCCTTCATGAGCTGCTGGCATGCATCTTGTCTTGCTTGTTAAGGAAGGAAAAGCCCAGCATGGAGGTTAAGTCCTCTGATGGGCCACCTCCTGTGTGCTGGTTTATGTTTTAAGTGCTTTAAGCCTGTCACTTTATTTGACCCTGATAACTTTCTGGGGTCTTATTCCCATTGTACAGATGAGGAACGGTGAGAAAGGTAAGGGTTGCTAAGGGCAGTTTAACATCATCTCTTCTTGAACCATGTAGTTGACAACCAATTCACGTTGGTTCTCTTACAGGAAATGTGTACCTGTCCTCTCTGAGGCTTTTACCACATCCCACTGAAAGTGCTGGAAAGCCCTTCTGTGCATCTCTTCCTTCTTTCCTTGAGTAAGTACTTGCTATGTGCCATAATACTTGAATTCCTCTCAACTGTGATTAAAAATGTCTTAGCTGAATTTTTTTGGTATTCCCCTGCAGTCTCAAGGAAAAGAATATTAAATTTTCCAACTATTCTTGTCAAAAGGTGGTTGAATAATTTTGCAAAGGGGAGCCAGGCATGAATGCATTTGTTTTTAAAAAGAGAAACAAGTGTTAACTTAGGGAAGGATAATGTATGGCTTCTGTCCTTTAAAGAAAAGGGCCTCTTTGTACACAAACCACTGGCTTTGCTGTCTTTAAGTCTTATTTACAGTAGGTTTTTTAAGATCCGTGATTTAACAATAATGAACATTTTCATGGAATTGTATAAAAGACCATACTACATATTGCAAAATATACCAAATGGCTACTTGGATGAGTGATCTCAAAAACCATACATAATGCATGAATAGCAGTAGAATATATCTTAGGTATTTTGATTTATGCTGTTCAAGCTGGGAACAGTGATAGAATTGTTCTGTATTGTGTCACTGATAGTTACCTAGCTTCCTGAGATTTAAATTCTAAGAGTTGAGCCCACTGTGGTGGGTGTTGTCTTGATTTTGTGCTGCAACTTAGGGCGTCCAGATAGCTTTGCAGTAAGTGTTTTATCACCCTTGAAATGCATGGTGTACTTCTCTCCAGGAAAGTAACTGTGAGCCAGAAGAATGTAAGTGATGACCTTTGAAGGTATTCACTTGGGGAAGTGGGTGCGGTGGTATAGGCTGCCAACTGCAGACAGGAAATGTAGGTGTGGATTGTTTGGATTCCATGATGCCAAATCATTTAGCCATAGAATAACCAAATTTTCCTATTGGGCCCTGAATTTTTACCTAGGAGCCTACACTGGGACGTTTCTTTTCTTTTCTTTTTAAATATTTTTATTTATTTCCAGGAGAGAGAGAGAGACAGCATGAGCAGGGGAGGGTCAGAGAGAGAGGGAGATACAGACTCTGAAATAGGCTCCAGGCTCTGAGCTGGCAGCACAGAGCCCGACGCGGGGCTCAAACCCACGAACTGCTAGATCATGACCTAAGCGAAAGTCGGACGCATAACCGACTAAGCCACCCAGGCACCCCTGGGACGTTTCTTTAAAGTAAATATATATTAGAGGTTTTCATTGAACTAAAAAGCAAAACCAAGCATGATCAGAATATTTCTAGAATGTTCCAAGACAAGCTTACTTTGGATGAGGAAAGAGGTGACAATTCAAGGCATGACTTGGTTCCCTGTCAGTCATTTTTTTCATAAGAATAGAGGGAAGGAGAACAGACAGGAGCAGTACTATCCCTGAAAGAGACATTAGGCTCCATCCTCAAGATGGAAGTTACCACTATCCCTACATGAAAGTTCTTAGGACCTTTCTCCAAAACTCAGATGGTTCTGAAATAATAACACCATCAAAAGCAAAAAGCCAACTTCTCTGTTTCCTACAATGCACAGATGCAGTTGTTTAAATGACTTCATCTCTCAGGAAGTTATGCTGATGGGGAATGGCAGTCACTATTCTCGCAGGCATCTTTTGGGGAGTTTTTATTTTATGGCACTTTGATTGTAAAGCTTTATTATCTTGTTGCTACTATTTGGGAATAAATGCCTTCTTTGGATTGTAAAATCTAACTTGGTGCTTCCTAAGCTTTTATATTAGTTATATGACATTCAAGTTTGGGAATTCAATTTTCTTTTGATTTTGTGTGACTGAATAAATGCTGTTTCTTAGTTTGTCCATTAGACCAAGAGAGATCATTTATCTTGAAAGACCACTACAGAAAGGGATCAGAGGAAACTTCATCTGCCTTTTGGTTTTTTCCTCTGGCATTTAGAAAACTGAACTCTGTATTTTGCAATTTCCACTCCTCTTTTCTGAAATCTCTCTCCTAGCAAACGAGAGGAAGCATAGCCCAGTGGTTAAGTGCATAGAGCCTTGAGACAGACTGACAATAGAATGCCTGATGTGGGGCTCGAACCCACCAACTGTGAGATCATGACTTGAGCTGAAATCGAGTCTGATAATTAACCAACTGACCCACCCAGGAACCCCTGGACAGAGAGGATTTTAATCCTTGCTTCACTGTAAGCTGGGCATGTTATTAAAATTCTCCATGTTTCAGTTTATCCACCTGTAGTAGCTATTAGGTCACCATAGCCTCGCAACCTCCATTCACGTCTCGGTCATCTCTGCAGCCTCCTCCCAGCTGTGTTGTTAGCACTGTTGCTCACATCGTCTGACTTTGCTACAACTTTGTTATTGCCACTCTGTTTTCCTTCCAGCTTCATACTTCTTCAAAATCTAAGTGGAATCTCTGTTAAGAGATGCATCCCTCTGCAAAGAGGCAAACCATGTCCATGAAACATGACATTATTTGTCATGAAATAACCATAGGGTGCTGAACCAAAGAGAAGAGATTTTAGTAAAAACACAGGTCTTTACTATTGGTTGGATGTAGTGCAGCATGTTCAAGTTTTGAGTTCACATTGATTTTTTTAAAAATTTATTTTCACATTTTCTGTATTTTTCTTTTTCGAAAGTTTATTTATTTGAGTCAAAGGGGACAGAGAGGGGTCCAGGAGGGGCAGAGAGAGAATCCCAAGCAGGGTCAGGGCTGTCAGTAACATCCACTTACTTTTAAAAGATGAAGAGTCATTGGTCCAGTCTTCATTTTTTTCATGAGGATCTCCTATGTAAACAAGAGGCTAATTTAAAAGATTATTATTAAGAAATAGGAGAATGTCTATAATGAGAATGTTCATAATGTTCTCTAAATCAATTGATGGTTCAAGGGGAAAAAAGATGGAAAGATAAAGTAATGGGCTTAAGAAATTAGTAAAGTGATGGATTACATGTTTGCCTTTGATTTTCCAGTCCTAGAGAACAAAAGATAGGCTTTGAGTTTGTTTGTTGTTGTTGTTCTATTAGAGTTGTTGAACCCAGTTTACAAAATTTTAGGTGAACTAGTATTGCCTGGCTTCAACTCCCTCTCCTTCATGTGCTGCTGGCATGCGCCTTGTCTTGCTTCTTAGGGAAGGAAAAGCCCAGCATGGAGGTAAGCCCTCTGATGGGCCACCTTCTGTGTGCTGGTTTTTGTTTTAAATGCTTTAAGCTTGTGAATTTATTTGACGCTGATAACTTTCTGAGGTCTTATTCCCATTGTACAGATGAGGAACAGTGAGAGAGGTAAGGGTCAAAGGGCTAAGGGCAGTTTAACGTCATCTCTCCTTGAACCATGTACTTCACAACCAATTCAAGTTGGTTCTCTTTCAGGAAATCTGTACTTGTCTTTCAGGAGACCTGTACCTGGTCTCTTTCAGTTTTCAAACTTGCTCTTAGAAAGATTGCTCTTGTGCAATAAGATCAGAGCATTCACAGAAACATCTCCACATTAAAAATAAACAAATGAATAGTGCAATGTGACCGTGGGCTAGAAAATAAGACCTCCTAAGATCTTTAACTGCAGGGCTGGAAGGAGACACTATATCACCCTTCAAAATCTACTTGAAGCTTTTGCGTTTGTATTTCACATTAAACTAGCAGTTTTGGGGATCTGGTTTGTTTTTATTCTTTGTAAAGTATTCCAACCTTATTCAAGGGGAAAAAAAGAAAACTTAATATCCTCCATAAAAGCCAAAAGCTTCTGGAACTTCTAATAGCTCATATGAAACATCACAACAAACAAAATGTAAATGAATTAGAAACAGATGTATTACTCTGCTGTTGAAATATCTATGAATTTTAAAATGAGGAAAGTTGGAAGAAAAAAGTGCTGGTGAGAGATAATAAATTGATCATGACTGTACTACATTATCTTAGAATCAAAACATACTTCTCCAGTTGAACACAGAAGATCAATTTCTAGTGGGTTCTGAAGTTTGGGTTTGCTCCAGGATCCTTAATGTTAAAACACTGTTAAGTTACTTATAAAAAAAAGTATTTTGGTAATGTTTTCTAAGGCAACATGTATTCTTAGAGCAATGCTTTACTTTTTTTGTTCAAGTTGACTACACATTCAGCATTAATGATGCATTCACTTGTAATACACCTAATTGCTTATATAACATTATATAGACATCAACTACCTAGAAATACACATGCATTATTTTCTGCTACTGCATTCATAAGAAGAGGGGATTTTAGCTTTTTCTGTGCTTCTGCCACCTATTTATTTTTAATTCTGTGAGCATTTTATGAACAATTCAGCTCAGAATCTAGTTAATTTTACAAGGCCACAGGTTAAAAGAGGGAACACTTGAGACTGACCCATTGGTCATGGAGAAGTTGGGGACAGGAAGAGTTGATGCAGTTGTAAGGTCCACTGTGCTTGCTCAAATTCAGATGCATATAGAAAACAGAAACTCTGCTATTAAGTGTGTGATTTCTGTGCTCTTGTGCTAGAGGAGATCAACTGCTGCTTTGTTATGAACATGTATGTCAACTATAAATAGCAAGTCATTAAGTGTAGACAATACGGAGGTATAAACGCCAAGGGTGGTCAACTGGACTAGGAAGGAATTTAATTCTCAGTGGAGTCTTGAATGAAATTTCCCTGGCCTTTACCCCCATATTGCCTCTTTTTCACTGACATTCAGGTTTGGTGGAGAGTAACATGCACTGTCTGAATCAGCCTGGTCCAAAGCAGAACATGGCAGGTAGAATATGCCACCCCCCAAAATGCCACTTTGGCAAATGGGTTATTTTGAGCTGTAGGTACTTGAAAAACAGCAAATGCAGTCAAAAGCTCTTTCTCAACTCTCATCTGCCAAAAGACATATCCTCCAAAAAGAAATCATTTGTCATAAATCTCCTCCCTGTGAATTTCATCAACCAGGGAAGATGAACTCTTGTCACGGGAGAGGAAAAGTCAAGTCCACACCACATGTGAAAACTATCACACCTCCCATCTATTCTTCTAAGGAGCTATTTATCTTTTCTAAAAATCATTTACTGTCCCTGAAGATCCCTCCATCCTTATAAAGATGATCCTTAGGCCTAAAGTCAAAGTCACTTGGGGAGTTAGTCATTCTCCCCTGGGTCTCTCTCATGTATTCGTGACATGTACAGATGAATAAAGTTCTGTTTATTTTTATTCCATTAGTCTTTTATTGCAGGGATCTCAGCTAAGACTTTAGAAGTCTAGAGGGAAAAGTATTCAAATGTGTAAGTAATCATGCCCAGAGGAGCTGTGGACATCAGTGCTTAATGTGGTGGTGCCGAGGACCACCCTCAAGAATAATTCTTGATATTCTCACTTTAGGTCCATCCTTTTCAACTCTAATTTTATTGTCAATCATGTCTACAGGCACTGTATTTTGGTCTCTGAGCCTCCACTCATTACAAACAAGAAGCACTGGGGTGTTCCTAGGTGGCTCAGTTGGTTAAGCATCCAGCTCTTGACTTCACCTCAGGTCATGACCTCAAGGTTTGTGAGAATAAGCCCTGCTTCAGCCTTAGTGCAGACAGTGAGGAGCCTATTGGGGATTCTTTCTTTTTCTGTCTCTACCCTCACATGCTCTCCCCCACCTCAAAATAAATAAATAAACTTTAAAAACAACAAATAAGAAGCACTTCTGTGAGGAATCCCTTATGATCATGAGGAATCTGATCATAAGATGATCTCTTGTTATCAAACTGGATCCATTATCTACTCAAAAGCATTTTTGTCTGTCTGCCCATCCCTCTGCTTAGCTTTGTTTTTATAAACACTTTGCCCCTGAAAAGTTAAATACAGGTATTTTAATTCCTAATCTAGTTATTATACTTGATAGAATTCTCCCTACTTACTGCATCTGCCACTTAAAATATCTTTTTTATCTTTGCCATATTTCACCAGGTTTTAACTTTTTCATCTTCTCAGTAGATGGGGGTTACATGGGTTTCAGAATCATATTACTGAGTAATCTTTGAGCTGTAAAATTTTATATTAGTCAAATTGTGGAGGTGGAGAAGGAAGCTTTCTGTTCTATTGACCTACCTGGCTACCTTTTTTTTTTTTTTTATTTTACTCAGTGTATGGATGGGGTATGTGTACTCCCTCGCAGGTATTGTGAACTGCCACAGAGCCCTCCAAGCACTGCCAGTCCAGTTAGACTTTCAAGAATTTCTCCTCTGCTCTTTCCTTTTGACAGGCATCATACCCTTTACGGGATTCTCAACTCCTGCTTGTTAATGCATGTCTGTATGTATAGCACAGTTTTAGAGATTTTTGTAATTGTAGTATTCACCTGGTGAATTACAACAGGACCTATAAAACCTTAGCATCCAAATGTCTGAGCTTTCTAATATCTCTCAAAAGGGACCAGCTTGACTTAGTTTTTTTGACAATGTATTATCATTCTTTTCCACCTACACCTTAATTAAGAGTCTAATTGTATAACACACTTATGTAGACAGTCAGGTCTTTCAAAAATATGAAGAAATCCATGAGACCCTCTTTATAAAATTTAGAGGGTGTACATAGAGATACTACTTTGCATACAATTTCCAGGGGATTGCTAGCTTGGGATAAGGGAGTGCGAGCAGTGGATATCCAGTGGATTATTTCTCCTTTATAAGAGTAAGCACATTTTGAGAAGTGTGGGCACCACTGTCATCACCTCCAGTCACACGAGAACTTGGCAGAGGAAATAACGACACGTGGTGAGGGTGGGGAAATATGTGAACTTCAGCTAGAAATTTTCATTCTGCACTTCTGTTTCATTCCCTCAAGGGTCAGTTGTTATATTCACAGCCAAAGCTCCTGAAGGCATTTGGTTTCCTGGTGAAGTCTGAAAGCTGCACTTGGCATTTCCTGAGCACAAACAGCATACCAATGCCTGCTGGCAAGATCAATAGATCCATAACCATGTGAGAAGTGTGAATGCATTTCTGTAGTGGGTGCAGCTGTGGGGCTGGAAAATGTCTAGTGTCAACAATAAGAAAGCAAAAGAAAGCGGTTAGAGAAGGACCAGTCTGGGTTAATCATTACCCAAGTTTATTCAAGAGATCCCTTTCACTTTCAGGGAAAGTTCAGGTCTGTAATTCCTTATCTTTGGATCATTCCTTTTGTGGGAGCTGACATGGTTTATAATAATTCTCTTCTAGGAAATTTCCCAGAGGAGTTATTTGAGTATACGTTTTAATTCTGTTAAAGGAATGTCTGCCTGTGCAAATAGAAGTGGTCTCCTGTCTTAATTTCTGAAGAGATCAGCAGTTGTCAGTTTAAATCATGTTTTTCCATTGATTTATTCATTCAGTAAATATATTGACTACTGACTGTAGAATGGGCTGTGAGGAATGCAACATAGCCTCTGCTGTAAGGGAGCTTGCAGTCTGGTGATCAAGATCCCTATCACCACTTCGAGAAACTTTGAGATTCGCTACTTATACCACCAATATAACTCATATGAAATCCAGTACCGCAATCATATCTCTCATTACAATTATTAATACTTCTTAGAAGTATCCATAATACTTCTGTGTGCGGTGTTTTTGGTATATTTGGACTACCCATTTCTTTAGAAAGTTCCAAGAGTTTTGACAGCGTAAAAAGTGTTTGTAAATTAAACTTTAGCATTAATACCTGGGTAACCTTGAGTGGAATGTATACACACAATGTAATAATGCATAGAGATACCTATTCATTTGAAACAGAAGTCAAAGTTGGACTACTGTCTACCTAAAGGCAAACATCTCCCATTCTAAACGGGCTGGTCCTTTATCACTAACTACTACCTGGGCAGGAGGCTGACATGGAAGAAAGTCATACCATTCCTTTGTAAACCATACATTTTTAATCTATTTCTGATGAGTAGATGAAATAAGGATGAGAGAAACACACACATATATAGACATTCACACATACAGGATAATGAAAATTTCAAAATTACATAGCAAAATTGACTGGGCATAAAGAAAGGTTAGGGGCAGCTGGGTGGCTCAGTTGGTTAGGGGTCTAACTCCTGATCCTGGCATAGGTCATGATCTTAGCATTCCTGAGATCAAGCCCTGTGTCTGGCTCAGTACCAACAGCTCAGAGCCCTCTTGGGATTCTCCCTCTCCCTCTTTCTCTGCTCCTCCCCACCTTCATGATGAATAAGTACATTTAAAAAAGGGTTACATAAAATATTCAGTACAAGTTAGAGGCATACGCTATTGATTCCTTACTATAATTCTCAAGGTACATATTGTTAGCATTCACAATTATCAAAAATCCAGTGCAAGTTTTTCTGAATTTAAGGATTTCTTACAAATATACCAAAGGGAAAGTACAACAAGATCAAGTACTAAATAGATCAAAGTTATTAATAAGCACAATGTCCTTTACATGATCACTTACAAAACCTTATAACTTGTCTCTAGGGATTCTTCTTCCAGCATGATGGAGTAGCCCTATTTTTCCCTTTATGTACAACTAAAATACGTTGACATTATATATACAAAGACTCTGAAAGCTGGAGATAAGAAGGCAGACCAGCAAGAAACCTGAGAACTTGAAGCATGACAAAGTAGTGAAGTCATTGGTTATTCTTTTTGCCTTATAAAACAAATGAGTGCCCACACAAATGAAACAAAATAGAGGGTGGGCAGTCTTTCTCTCTAGACAGATGACTAGGAAAGGGGCTTCCTTGCAAGACAGAGAACTTCAAGGAAATCTCTAATTCAGCTAAATACCACAGGAAAAAACTCACTGCATCCTCAGCCAAGCCAGCAAGGTCTGAGTACTGAAACTAGATTCACTCCCACTAGGTCATACTTAATGCTCCAGCAACCATCAGAATGGTATCAGAGAAGGTGAAGTGGGGATCTGGGACTTTCATTCCTGCCGGTTGGTAATAAGCCCTTTCTTACCACTGTGTCAGTGGGACCACACAAAGAGCTGAAACAAGTACACATGATTGGCAGTAACAAGAAGCTCTCTCCACTTTGGGTCTCAGTGGAGACTAAATGGGGAACGTGGTCTTCAACCTATACTTGGCAAAAATGAAAAAAATAATTCATTGAGAAAATAGGAAGACAGATACTTTACCAAAGAGAATATACAAATGGACAATGAAAATAAGTACATGAAAAGGTATTCAACAGTAGCCTTTGGAGAAATATGCTTTGAAACCACTATCACATATCACTACACACCTATCAGAATGGCTAAAGTAGAACACCGTTGCAAAACTAATGCTAACGAAGATGGAGATTACTCATACGTCATTGGTTGGAATGCTAAGCCACTTTGGAAAAAAGTATGGTAGTTTCTTAAAAAATCAGGCATGTGCTTACCATATGACCTAGCGTTACTGAATCTTTATCTCTGAGAAATGATGATGTATGGTCATGTAAACCTACACACGAATTCTTACAGCAGCAAATGTCTATGGGTAATAATTGAAAGCTGGAAACAGCCCATGTGCTCGTCAATAGATGAATGGTCAAACATAGTGAAGTATGGTCTGCCCACACCATGGATATTATCCAGCAATAAAAAGGAATGAGCTGCTGATACATGGAATAGCCCTGATCACTATTCTTGATTAATCTCTTTATTTCTGAGTGAGGGGGAAAGACAAACAATCTCAAAGTATTCTATATTTGATGATTCTACTTATATAATAATCTTGAAATGATGACATGATATAGAGGGAGAACAGATGAGTGGTTGCTAGGTTTAAGGAGGAGGTGGGAGTGTCCCTCTAAAGAGCATTATTATAAGGGTGATTCTTGTAGTAAGGAAAATGTTCTGCATCTTGACTGAAACAATGTTTAATATGCTGACTGTTATTGTATCTTATTTTACAAGGTTTACCACTTGTGCAAGATATACAGGATCTTTCTGAATGATTTCTTACAAGTATAGGTGAATCCACAGTTTTCTCAAAAACTTAAGGGTTCCTGTTCTACAAATGGAAATGGTATAGGGTGTTTCCTTTATGAATTTGGATCTAATTTATGAA
The DNA here is from genome assembly GCF_003009895.1 of Hyaena hyaena. Taxonomy (NCBI): domain Eukaryota; kingdom Metazoa; phylum Chordata; class Mammalia; order Carnivora; family Hyaenidae; genus Hyaena; species Hyaena hyaena. The sequence goes on from NW_024082395.1 coordinate 152,433, forward strand.
AAGTCAGGGTTTAAAATAAAACTATTGATAAAGATAGAATCCCTATATATGATAATTTACAATAATTAGTCATTAATTTTCAAATACCTATTAGAGGAATTATGCAATAGGCTGGATCAGGAAAGATTTCTTCCTTCCTTCCACTCTAAAGTGAATATTCCCTTTTCTTGTGGGATATGAACAGCTCCAAGATAACTGACAATGAAGCTTACTCATCAAGGACTCTGTTAGCACTTGGCAGTGCTGCCTTTTTGTTGTTCTTGAAAAGGATACCCTCTCCAGACAGAAAAATTGCCAGAAAGTATCTTTCTGGGAAAACCATTTTGACAGAGGCTTTCCCTTGACTGACTACAGTCCTAAGCCAAGACATTAGGTTTGGAAAGCAGAGCTGAGGCCAGTTTTCAGCCCCCATTTCTCTCCCTTGGCGCTTACCTTCACATATATCTCTCTGCACAATCCTATAAAGTAGCACTGAGTCTTCTTCCCCTCCTCCTTGAGTCCCAAGGCCTTTTCTTTCCCTGCTGTTGGCAAAGGGAAGAGCATCTGGACCCTCCTAGGGAAACAGGGTTCTTAGGGCCTCTTTCCTGTAGTAGTGTTTCCTGCCTGGGTGTCAGCTTTCTCCATTCTAGGGTTTCTACAGTAGAGGTTCAGAAGGAAGTGAGAGGAAAACTAACATTTATTGAGCACTTGCCATCTATGTGTCTATAACTTTTCGTGCTGTTTTATAAGAATTATGTGGCATTTTAGGATCCTTCCTTAGCAGATGAGACCACTGAGGTCCAGAGAAGTGAAAATGATTTCTTATGGCTACGAAGTAAGGAGAAAACATTTGGATTTAAGTCTAGGACCACCTGACTCCAAATAAAAAATGATTCCACTGTGTTACTAGAGGTCCACTCTGGATTCTTGGCCAGATACAGTGAGAGAAACTCAGTCACATAGGCAGTTATTAGCATTGATCCTGATAGAGTGAGGCTAAGGAGTCTAAGAATACAACCATCAACTAGAAGATCCTCCTGGAGGGAGAAAATATGCAGTTGGCCTGACATAGATTGGTGTGATTTCTGACTCTACGTGGCTATAGTATGGACTCAAGCTGAGAATTTGAAAAAGGAATGCCAAAAATCAAAATAAATAAAAAAAATAAGCACTAGGGCAGACCTAAAGAAACCATAAGACTATAAAAAATCCAAGAGAGCTAAGAAATTTTGCTTTAACAACTGAATACTATGTATTTCTAAAAACAACCATTTTTAAAAATTTTTTAAGTGTTTATTTTGAGAGAGAGCATGTGTGAGGGAGGGACAGAGAGAGAGGAAGAGAGAGGATTCCAAGTAAGTTCTGTGCTGTCAGTGCGCAGAGCCCAGTGTGGAGCTTGAACTCACAAAACTATGAGATCATGGCCTGAGCTGAAATCAAGACTCAGACACTCAGCCAACTGTGCCACCCAGGTGCTCCCAAGTCCAAACATTTTACAACAGAGTACATGAAGTCCATTTAGGAATTAAGAAAATTATATATCTGATGAACAAGAGATTAATATTTGTGTTGAGATACTTTGACCCAAAAAAAAAAAAAAAAAAAAAGACTACTGAGTTAGAGGCAAAATAAGGAACAATCAAAAGATAGAGTCTCACTTGAATGCTGACAAAAACTGAGGA